>NC_048227.1:85243106-85265660 GCF_002007445.2 Ailuropoda melanoleuca | reverse complement strand
TTAGATTTGGATGGGACCTTAGTGGTCATTTACACACGTTCCTTATTTTCTACACAGTAAAGCAAACCCTGGACTTCCATAAGGTAATATAGCCAAGGCAAGCCCTGGGTCTACTTTTTCAGGTCCTCTACCATATATTAAATTAATTCCAAGCCTATTACAACCAAAGATCTTAACTGTTCATATCCCACTGTCATAGCTAGAATGTGAAGAGCTTTCCAGGTTATCTGGCTGGAGTTCCACATAAATGGACACTCATCTTTGTTATTTAATTCCAGTCTACATTTAGAAACTGGCTTCACAATATAATTCTGCACATGAAGAAAAAGATATTTCAAGATCATTTATATAAGTCATTTTCTTTAAAAAGCCTTCCACTTTAAATAAGTATGCTCCTACACTATGAAAAGGGTATGTTCCAGTATGACCCCAAGGTCAGCTGCACACTCCCCAAGGTCAGTTCCTCTGTCTGCTGTTTTCATCTATATCCATGTGTGGAACTCAACACCTATTTGATGTCACCCAGAAGAATGATTTGCTCTAATGTTAATGAGCAGTGCAGACTTTATTGAAGATAGTGGAAGAGGAAGAAGGTGGCAATAATCCTCTCTAGTCTCTGCAAACAACTTAAAACCTTAGCATAAATATCCTTCCCTCTAAGTACCTCTCCAGCCAAGTTGCACTGGGGTTTTTTTGATGTTTTCTCTTCCCTTTTACAGTGTGCAACTTCATTTCTCCTCTCCTCCCGTCTAAATTTTCCCTTCGCTCAGGAATGCTGAATTCATTTCCCACCCATCCATCCCCTTTTCTTTTCAGAGCAATGTATCTGCAGCCTAACTACTTTCAGCTTTCCTACCCAACTCACCAAGGAATTCCACAAACCAAAGGGACTTCTGGTTAACAGGACCCACTTTCTTAGAAGAGCATTTAGGTCTCTTGTTACTTGAGTATATATATATATATTTTTTTTTTTCTGTTCTTTTTTTTTTTTTTCCCCAAAAAAATTTTCCCTTGGAGGAATCCCAGCAGTTGAAATTTCCCCATCCTATTGGAGCAGTAAACAGAAACTCTCCAGTAGTGATCTGAGCTGATTCCTATCAGGGCCACTGCTGAGATAGAGGAGTTTTCTATAGTTATTTTCGTTTTTAATGAAATTGTTTTAAATTTAAAAATTCCTCAAAGGGAAATAAAAAATAACAAAAAATCGTCTAATTTCTTTTCCCCAGGCTTTCAGAGTCCCAGTGCCTTTGGAAAAAAATTCACTGCGTCTCATAATTGACATACAAAAAAACAATTGCTTCCCATTCTGAATCTTAGTCTTAGGAAATGATTTTAAGAGTTGAAAAGGTAGACACATGGAGCCTAGAATCCAGTAGTTTCACTTCTCATTCCTTTCACATGCTTTTCCCTTAATAAAATGATAAGGAAATGATTAGCTTAAAATCCAATACCTGTCTTTGTCAACAGCACAAATAGCAGCTACCTTTATCCCATAACTAGAGGACTTCAGGCCATCAAGAAAGTTTCTAATGAAACTTGGAGGGAAAAAGTCTCTTACAAGCAAATGGTATGCTGGCAACCTTTGCAGTCCAAAAATCTGCTCTCATAAATGCTAACAGGACAAGAATAGGGGATAAAATTGATAATATTGACAGAAAGAAAAAAAATGTTCTTTTTTAGTTCTCCTCTGAGGAATTTTTAAATTATAAGTTTTTCTTAAAAACACAGATACCTTGGAGAACTCCTTTCACAAAATATAAACATTAGCATCAGTACTACTATTTTTGAAAGTAGAGGATAGGCCTTAAGGAGATGGAAAAACTGGGGGGGGGGGGNAAAAACTGGGGGGGGGGGAGAATGAGTTAGATAAATAAAATCCTTAGTTTCTATTTTATGTCACTTTTTAAAAAATATTTTTAGATAGATTATAAGTGGAAATAAATATTAATAATCTATGAAGGTAAGAATGAGACTTGTTCATACTTTATCTTCTTATAGAATAGAGTTTTACACTGGATTATCTTTATGTGGCCAAATGCTTTTTTTTTAAATTCTAAGATTATTAAGACTTCGAGATAAAAATTCTTCTGTGTGCTTCTGCTAATAGTATTTTTATTAAAATACTTTAAAGACAAATGAATTTTTTCTTATTTTTCTATGTAGAAAGAATTTTTAAACTTATTTTTACTTATTTCTTCAAAATGTATAAGAATAAAACGTATAATTTTTAACTACAAAATTGAAATTCCAAATTAAGTAAATGCATTTCATTTCTTTATGGATAACATTCCAAACTCATCATTCTACTTTGCAAATTTTGAAAAACATGTGCTTCAGTCATCCCTTCGTGTAACATTACTTCACAGCACCAAAAAACCTGAATGGGCCAAATTCGTTAATCAAGAAGGATAGCTGATTTGAAATGAGTCCTAAAGTTTTCAATATTCTATCCTCCATAGCAACATAGAGTCATTCCTATTTAATTAGGGGAGTCAATGTATTTGCAAAACAATTAAGAATGCAATTTAACTTAGGGATTTAGTAAACATCTAGGAATTCATTCATTATGACCTCCACATTGGGTTTACTTTGTAAAGCAGCGTAAAATTAATCATTTAGAACTCTAACACATAAGACCCTTTTTTATCCATAGGCCTTATACATTATATGTGCCTTCCATACTTACGCTGATTCTGTTTATTTCACTGCCTTTCAAAACTACAGTCTGAGTGAGTTAATAAATTACAGCCATAGCAGCGATGCCAGGAGCTACTGGCAAGCCCCTAGTGGCTGTGAGGAGGGAGGCGGGGACACCAGGAACCCTGGAGCACAGCTGTCAGCATGTCCCAGCAGCACTAATCTGTAACCCACCTGCTGACCCGGTGCTGGGATTTTCCTCCGGAGAAACAACCATCATCTGACTCGAATCTAACTATTTAAAGTATGTGTTGTTCTAAACCAGAGGAGGGAGCGGGAAACCAGTCTACCACAAACATCTCAGCACTGGACTCATTTTGAGACAGATGTTTATGTAAACTCCCAGGTCGAGATGCTAACTCCTAGTGAATTAACCTACGATGCCACCTACCCTCTCAAACTGATGAGTCATTATTTTCACCCGATGAAATCAGAATACGGGCCCAGAGGCCACGCACTTTCATACTGTGAGAAAATTCAAGTGTCTTCTTGTTCTCAAATGCTCTCCTGACTACTATTCATGTCTGAACATTGTGAAAAAGGAATTGTTTTCAAATGATCACTGCAATGGACATTTGAAATCAGCTCATGTTTCTGGAGCCAGAGACCAAAGTTACAAGGTTGGAACAACGAACCATGAAGGGTGACTTTGAAATCAGATGCAGAATAACTCTATATTGCTATTAGACAGCTAATAAATAACACAAATATAGATCATAATATACCAGCCTGAACAAATGGATGTTTTATTTCTTTGCTTCATTATATTAAATTTAGAAGTAGATGAAAACAAATTTTTTTTAGAAATAACTAGCTAAGAGAAATAGAATAAAGGCTGAGAAACTTACTCAACATCCGTGATTAATGGCAAACATGTATAGAGAAGAAAATCTTACACTGCCCTTATTAACACAATGTCATATACCCTTAGATGATCAATTTATGAACTGAATCTCTGGAGTGCAACTCCTCATGTTTTGCAAGTCAACTTTGGAAACAGTGCCTATTTTGCATACCAATAATACCCCTTTAAATATTTTGCTTTACTACCAACCATTGTTTGTTTGGTTAGGCTGTAGCAAACATAATCAAGGATATAAAATACGTCTAATGGTACAACAGCATTGTACCTTCACGTAGTATCATTATCAGGCCAATCAGCAATTAATTACTCATTGTCTATAGTCATACACATAAAGTTAATATCCACATGGCTACAGACATTGTATTTCTACATGTACACCCTGGAATGCATGTGTTTGTGTTTACACAAATGATTCGTTCACCCAAATTGGCCTTATGAAGCAGGCTTGTTTACTTAGACTAGAGTCAAGAGCCCAAAAAGATGCCACTAGACTGTAAATTATGTAAGTCCAGGAATTTTGTCTTATTGTCCATTGCTGTATTTTTCTAGAACCCAGAATAGAGTCTTGCATGAGATAGGAAATTGCTAAATGTTTATTAAATAAATGAATGTTACATTGCCTATGCACAAAAGGTCATACATTTTGTTCATAAGGGAGTGCCCCAGGCCCAAATCTGGAGACTGCTTGTCTTATGCAACATTTTAGCAAGCTTAGTTTCCTGGTTTCCCAGGCTACCAAAAATAAAATGCAGCAAATTACAAGGGCATGGGGGAGTACTGCTAGAAGCATACTCAACATAATGAAAAATGAAAACTGACATCCTATAGCCAGAGAAAGAGGCAGAGAAACTATAAAACTTAGCTACAAGTCCTAAAAAGAAGAAAGAGAAAGAAAGGAAAGAAAGAAGAAAGAGAAAAAAGAAAGAAAGAAAGAAAGAAAGAAAGAAAGAAAGAAAGAAAGAAAGAAAGAAAAAAGAAAGAAGAAAGAGAAAGAAAGAAGAAGAAAAAGAAAAAGAATGTTTAATATTTGAATTCTTCAGTGTTCCGGCATGTATATAATTTTACCATATGTATGTGTCCAAACACACTGCAGGTTTGTTTTGGTATGTTTCTGAACCTTATATAAATAGAATCACATTGTATGAAGTCTTCCAGGACTAGCTTTTATCATTCAAAATTATTTTTGAGATTCATCTGTTTTGATGCATTTAGTTTATTTATTTTCACTACATATGAAAAGACAACAATTTATCCATTCTCATACCAATAGACATTTAATCACTATTTCCAATCCTTTGCCTTTACAACCAATGTTTTGGTGAACATTCCTATATATGCATGCTGCACATATACAATGCAAAAGTTCCCAGGTTTTTACCTAGAAGGGAAATAGCTGGATTGCAGGAACGGCACATTTTCAGTTTCATATGTTCTACCAAATCAATTTTCTAAATGCTTGTACCACTTTGCAATCACACCAGCAGTTGAGTTCCCAAAACTCCACATTCTTGTCAACATTTTATATTTACCCAATTTTTTATTGACCAATCTTGGTTATGGAATAGTATCTCATTGTGTTTTAAGTTTGATTTCTCAGGTTCTTAATGCTGTTGGGCATCTTTTCACACACATATTAACCACTTTTCTTTCCTCTTTGCAATATACCTCTTAATGTATTTCGTATATTTTTATCCTAAGTACTTAAACTCACTTTTATTGATTCATAGGAGTTCTTTAAAATGTTCCATGTTAATCCTTGGTCATTTATATTGTTTTTACAAATTGTGGCTTTTCTTCTCATTTTTCAAGGCAGCATTTGTAAACAGAAGTTGTTAGTTTCTGTAAGGTACAATTTATCATATGCATACCTTCATAGTATGCTCTCTTTTTGTCCAGTTTCAGAAGTCATTACTTATCTAAAGTCACTAGATAATTTTTTTCTTCTAAATATTGTAGAGCTTTCCTTTTACATTAAGACATTGGCCCGTCTAGAGTTGATTTTTTATACATGATATGAGGGAGATTTCACAGGATTTTTAAATAAACTTTCATTTTAGAATACTTTTACATTTACAGAGAGGCTGCAAAGATAATAAGAGTTCTCCAGATAGCCCACACCCAGTTTCCTCTCATCAAATTCTTTAATTTGTATACTTCCGTCACAACAAATGAACCAATATCGATATTTGTTATTCACTCAAGTCCATATTTCATTCAGATTTATTTCATTTTTATCCAATATCCTTTTCCTCTTCCAGAATCCCATCTGAGATGCCACATTATCTCTGGTCTATGTCTCCTTAGGCAGCTCTAGATTGTGACAGTTTCTCAGACTGTCCTCGTTTTTGACGAAACAATTTTGAGGGGTATATTTTCTAGAATGTCTCTCAGTTTGGATTGGTCCAATGTCCTTGGCATTGGCATGATTAGTCTGAGGTTGTGGGTTTGGAGGAGAAAGACTGCAGAGGTAAAGGGCCATTCTCATCACACAATATCAGGGGTACACACTACTAACATGACTAACGCTGTTGAGAAGTGATCGCCTGGCTGAGGTAGGTTTGCCAGTAAAGTTACCCTTTTTTTCCTCCTTCCCGTAGCTGTGCTCATTGAAAGAAAATCGCTGTGTGCAGTCTGTGCTGAAGGGTGGAATTCATGCTCCACCGCCTTGACGGAGACACGGCTGCCTAAGTTATTTGGAAATCTTCTGTATGGGAGATGTGTCTACTACTCTCACCCAACTTATGTATTTATTCAATATTTATTTATGTCAGTATGCGTTCACAGGCATTTTATTTTATATTTTGGATTATAATGTAATACTACATTATTAATTTTTTTTTTTTTTGCTCAAATTATGCCACACTTGACAATTGGGTGTTCTTTCAGTTAACTTTGGTTTGGTGTCTGTCACTAATTTTTTGAAGTTCTCTGCCATTATCACTTCAGATATTTCTTTTATGCAGTTTTCTCTTTCTCTCTTTCTGGTATTCCAATTATGCTTATGTTACACCTTTTGATATTGTCCCACAGTTCTTGAGGTTTCTGTTTTTCCCCTCATTATCTTCTCTCCTTGCATTTCAGTTTGGGAAGTCTCTATTGACCCATCTTTTTTTTTTTTTAAGATTTATTTATTTATTTGAGAGAGAAATCAAGAGACAGAGCATGAGCAGGGGAAAGGGGAGGGGGAGGGGCTGAAAGAGAAGCAGACGCCCCGCTGAGGGAGGAGCCAGAGGCAGGGCTCAATCCTAGGACCCTGGGATCATGACCTAAGACTAAGGCAGATGCTTAACTGACTGAGTTACCCAGGCTCCCCTATATTAACCTATCTTTAAGCCTACTTATTCTTTCCTTGGCCATAGCTTGCATTTCTCTTTCATTCTTTCTTACAGTTTTCACCTCTTGGCTTATATTATCCACCTGGTACTACATAGTGTGAGAGATGAGGAGAGTTCTATAATTATTTTATTTAGTCTCAAACTTTTAGTAGGCTTGTGTCTCCAGCCTGTGGCCCTCATGAACATCTCTGTCTCTACTCCACTGCTGTAGATTTTTTCCCCCACCCTAGCAGCCCCTCTTCTGGCTGTAATATTCCCATTTCTTTGAAGAATTTCTTGTGTTGACTATGTTTTCTTTTTTTTCTTCACAGGTAATACAGGAGGGCTGGTGGAGAGTAAGAGCGGGGAGGAATTCTTTCCACAATTTGGGATAAGGTTTCAGAATTGTGCTCTGGCAAAATGTCCTTTTATGTGGAGAGTAGGCCCTTGAGATGGAAAAGCTTGAGACGTGTTTTACAGTAGTCACATTTCCCCATCCTCTGCCAGTGCCTTGAGGGGATCTTTCCCCCATAAGGTTTCTCACATAAGAGGTTCTCACTCTGAGAACCTTGTGAGGTTCCTGGAGGGAAAGCCCACAGCAAAATTATGCCTGCCCCAAAGACTGCAGCCTCCCCCCCCACCCCCCACCCCCACCCTTCACTCCAAAGCTGGTCTAAATTCAGCTTCCAGCAATTCATCAAACTTACCATTTAAGTATTCCTACAAGTTCATGGGTCTCTTGACTTCTGCTCTAGGTCATCAGATCTCAATGGCTGTAACCCTTTGGATGCATCTGTGTCTCCAGTTTTCAAGGTGGCTGTTAACTCTACAATCTCATTTCTCTGATTCTTTTTTTAAGGTTTAATAATATATATACACACATGCAATAGAGTATTAAATGTGTGTGTATATATATGAATACACACACAGACACATTACACTTTCTTTATCACTTATCCATCAGTGGATGGTTAGGTTGCTTCCATCTCCTAGGAATCAGATTCCTACCACCACTGCTTGAGGGTACCAATTTCTCCCCATCTTTACCCACACTGTTATTTTTCATTTTTATAATAGTGGCCACCCTAAGAGGTATGATATAATATCTCATTGTGATTCTGATTTGCATTTCAAGGATTACTAATGATGCTAAGCATTTTTTATATACTTGTTGATCACTTGTATATCTTTTTTAAAGAAATGTCTATTTGAGTCCTTTACCCATCTTTTAATTGCATTGTTTGGGGAGCTTGTTGTTGTCATTATTGTTAGATTGAAGGAGTTCTTTATATTTCCTGGATATTAATCCCTTACCAAATATATGGTTTGCAAATATATTCTCCCATTAGGTTCTCTTTTTGCCTGCTGATTGTTTTTGTTTGTTTGTTTGTTTGTTTTCTGCACAGAAGTTTCAAAGCTCAATCAAGTCCTATTTGTCTATTTACTTTTGTTGTCTACACTTTTGGTATCATCTAAAAAATCATTGCCAAATTCAATTTCTTGAAGCTTTCCCCTGTATTTTCTTTCAGAAGTTTCATAGTTTCAGGTCCTGTATTTAGGATTTTAATTCGTTTTGAGTTACTTTTGATATATTCTGTATTAGAAGGGTCCAATTTTTTCTTTTGCATGTGGATATCCAGGTTTCCCAACATCATTTGTCAAAACATTATCTTTTCCTCATTGAGTAGCTTTGACCTCCTTGTCAAAGACCATTTGATCATATACATGAGGGTTTATTTCTGGGCTCTCTATTCTGTTCTATTGTTCTAGATGTCTGTCTTTATGGTAGTACTGTATGGTTTAGATTACGAAAGCTTTGTAATATGCTTTGAAATCAGGATGTATGAGGCCTCCAGCTTTGTTTTCTTTCTCAAGATTATTTTAGCTATTTGAGGTCCTTTGAAATTCCATATAAATTTTAAGATTTTTTTTTCTATTTTTCAAAAAAATGCCATTGTTATTTAGGTAGTTATTGTTTTGAATCTGTGGGTGGCTTTGGGTAGTATGGACATTTTAACAATATTAAGTCTTCCAATACATAAACATGGAAATTTTTTCCATTTATTGTGTCTTTTTAAATTTCATTCACCATGTTTTGTAGTTTTCAGTCTACAAGTCTTTCATCTCCTTGGCTAAGTTTATTCCTTCATATTTTATTATTTTTAATGCTATTATAAATGGGATTGTTTTCTTAATTTCCTTTTTGGATTGTTAATAACATGTAGAGACACAACTGATTTTTTATCACAACTGATTTTATATCATGAAATTTTACTGAATTTGTTTTAGTTCTTGTGTGTGTGTGTGTGTGTAAAGTCTTTACTGTTTTCTATATATGATTAGATTATCTGCAAACAGAAATTTTACTTTTTCTATTCTAACTTGGATGCCTTGTTTTTTCTTGTCTGATGGCTATAGCTAAGATTTTCTATACTATGCTGAACAGAAGTGATGGGAGTGGGCATCTTGACCTTGTTTCTTTTTCACCATTGAATATGATGTTAGCTATGAGCTTCTCATATATGACCTTTATTATATTGAGGTAATTCCCTTCTATTCCTAGTTTGTTTACTTTTTTCATAATGAAAGTGTGTTGAATTTTGCCAAATGCCTTTTCTGCATCAGTTGAGATTTTCATGTGGCTTTTGTCCTTTATTCTGTTAACATGGTGTATCACATTAATTGATTTTCATATGTTGAACTATCCTTGCATTCCAGACATAAATCCTGATTGATCATAGTGTAAGATCCTTTTAATGTACTGTTGAATTTGGTTTGCTAGTATTTTACTGAGGATTTTTACATCAATATTTATTAGAGATATTCATCTATAATTTTCTTTTCTTGTAGGTCTTTCTCTAATTTTGGTACCAGGATAATGCTTGCCTCATAGAGTGAATTTGACAGTATTCTCTCATATTCAATTTTTTGGAAGAGTTTGAGAATTGTTGTTATTTCTTCAAATGTTTGGTAGAATTCTCCAGCAAAGCAATCTGGCCCTGGGCTTCTCATTGTTGGGAGGTTTTAGATTACTGATTCAGGGGCGCCTGGGTGGCACAGCGGTTGAGCGTCTGCCTTCGGCTCAGGGCGTGATCCCGGCGTTATGGGATCGAGCCCCACATCAGGCTCCTTCGCTATGAGCCTGCTTCTTCCTCTCCCACTCCCCCTGCTTGTGTTCCCTCTCTCGCTGGCTGTCTCTATCTCTGTCAAATAAATAAATAAAATCTTTAAAAAAAAAATTATTAGATTACTGATTCAATCTCCTAACTAGTTATAAATTTGTTCAGATGTTATATTTCTTCATGATTCAGTCTTGGTAGTTTGTGTATTTCCAGAAATGTATTCATTTCTTCTAGGTTATCCAATTTGTTGGTATATCTCTACAGGTTTTTGAAACTAATATTCTGTTCCTGGCAATATATGAAACTACTTGTATCATTGCCCTTCTCATTAGTATTTTATTTTTTAATTTTTTTTACAATTTATTAAAATTTAATAGGTGAAAAAGTTGTACTTTGTAGTGCTACTTTAAGCAAATGTGAAACTTTTTTCCTCCCTCTATACTTGTTTCAAATGTCCTAAATATACACTATCACTTTATAGAATAGAAGTGAGAAAATGTGGTAGTGGTGGTATAATATACCCAGTGATAGTTTTTAAACAGTGTTTGGAAAACATTTTCTTTAGGTATCAGATATTTCCTGAAGTATCATCACCAAGTATACTCTCCTCAGAAAGCTTTTCTGAGTTAGAAATGAAGCAGGAGAAATTGCTTTTTGACAGAAAAAATAAATAAATTATGGCATAAGTATGGCAGATAACAAAAATCAAATTCATCCATAATATTTAATTTGCTTATAAATTATAGACATATATAAGTTAATACACATTAAACTCAGTGTTTCTAATTCAAATACACTTTTGTTAGGAGTCAAAAGCCTTAATTAGGCAATAATATCAGGAATGGAGGAGTCACTGTGGATCACACACAAAGTAAATATTCCACAGATAATCTTTAAAATTTTAGGATTATATACATACACAAATATGCATATACATACATAGGAAGAGAAGGAAGAAGGTAGAAGGCACATATTAAAATGCAGATTTTTATAAATTAAAACTATACCTTCAGGCTTAAAGGAAATCTTTAACTATACTGGCATGAAGAAATCAGAGAATCCTCTTTTCATAAGACATATATAACCTGGACAAAACTGTCATAAACAACCATATCAGAGGTCTGGAAAGTAACCAAAGAAAGACAACAAACTGAGAAGCATTTATTCTTGAGCTTTGGGTAAAAGCAGCTGTAGTCTGTGACCTTCTTGCCTGGGGATATTCCCATTTTTGCCCTCTTCCCTTACTCATTTGGTGACTAAAGCAGAGCTGGGCAGAAAATCAGCAGCTTTGCTACCAGAAGAAGGAAATTTGCTTTGGAACAGGCGAAAAACTCATGACTCTGGAAAACAATATAAAGAATAAATGAGAAAACCCACATCTCTACTAGCTTGAGGCTGTGGTCATGTTTGGGGCAAGCAGTGAATAGACAGAAATTATATGGGGAGATCCTGGAAAAGAGAGCACCAGTTACAGACTAGATAAGCCTTCTGCATGCTCACAGTTGACTGGGAAACTACAGGTATGCATAGGGGAAACTGGAGAGAGCCCAGTTCAAAGTTAAAACCAAGGATGACCTGAGAACCAGCTGAATCATGAACATGCTCCCTAAACCACATGCACATTGGTTGCCAGAAGGTGGATATCTTACGGGCTGACAGTGTTTGAGTATAAATTCTAGCCAAATTATTGACTGTCCCCTAAGTTATGCAGATAAAAAGGTAACACCTATGAAGCCAGGCTAAAAAAATCAAAGAATAAAAAACTAAGTAGAGACACTAGCAGCTCCCTATACGGGGAGAGATTCTGCATTTTAAACCCAGACAAGGTACAAGGTACACAAAGGGGAAAAAAAGCAGAAAAATAAATCAGAATCCAGAGTTGCTACAATATGTTATCAACTACAGTATATAAAATGTCAAGTTTTCAGCCAAAAATTATAAGATAAAGAAAATTTGATCCATTCATGGGGGGAAAAGGGGATGCCATCAATAGAGCCTAATTCTGAGTGGGCACAAACATTGAGTTTAACTCATGTGCAATTAATTAAGGTAAACTATAAGAATAATGCATCAACAAATACGAAATCTTAGTAGAGAAAGGTGTACTACAAAAAAAATGGCGATTGGAAACTTAAGAATTGGAAATATAGTAATTAAAATGAAAAATACCTTACATGAGCTCAAGAACAGATTTGAGGTGACAGAGAATCAATGCTTGAAGATAGATTAATAGATAGCAGAGCCTGGGGGGTTTAGTCGGTTGAATGCCTGACTCTTGATTTTGGCTCAGGTCATGATCTCAGAGTCATCAGACAGAGCCCTGTGTTGGGCTCCATGCTCAGCATGGAGTCTGCTTGTCTCTCTCCCTCTGCTTCTTCCCCCACCCCCACTCTCTCTCTCTCTCCAATCAATCAATAAAATCTTTTTTTAAAAAAAGATGAATAAATTTTATTCAAACTAAAGAATAAATAGGGGGAAAAACCACCAAAGACAAACCCTAAATAGAGTGTCAAAGACTAATTGGTAATGCCAAGCATAATAATCTTCATGTAATTGGATTCTTAAAAGCATAGGAGAGAAAAAGGCAGAAATCCCTATCAAAATCACAGCTGGTTTATTGAAAAAGTTGACAAGCGAATCCTAAAAATGATATGGTAATACAAAACAACTAGAATAACCAAATCAATTTTTTTAAAAGGACCAAATTGGAGAGCTTATACTGACTGATTTTAAAACTTTTGGTAAAAGCTACAATAATCAAGACAGTGTGGTATTGGCCTAAGGACAGACATAGCAATCAGTGCAACTGAATAGACAGACGTAAACCCTTACTCTGTCAACTGATTTTTGACAAAATACTAAGACAATTCAATGAATAAGGTGTAGTCTTTTCAACAAGCAGTGTTGAAACAATTGAATATCCAGGTATTAAAAAATGAATTTAGACACTTTATTCACCCCATACACAAAAATCAATTCAAAGTATAAGAGCTAAAGCTATAAATATTCTAGAATAAGACATAAGAGATAGTTTTTGTGACCTTTTGTCAAGCAAAGATTTCTTAGATATGACACCAAAAACATAATCCATAAAGAAAAATATAATAAATAAATAAATAATAAGCCACAGACCAGGAAAAAATTTTTGCAAATCATATATTTTATAAAAATATTTGTACAAAGAAAACATAGAGAATTCTTCCAACTCAATAATACGAAGAGATAAAAATGAAAAATATTGAAAAAAGATTTGAGTAGCTATTTTAGCAAAGAAGACATTTAAATGGCTAATTAGCTCATGAAAAGACACTCAACATCACTAGTCATCAGGGAAAGGCAAATTAAAATCACAATGGATTATACTACACATTTACTAGAATGGCTACAATCCAACAGACTGATAATACCAAGCATTGACAAGGGTGTGAAAAAACAGGATCCCTTATATATCGCTGGTAGAAATGTAAAATGGTACAGACACATCAGAAAACACTTGCTAGTTTCTTAAATAGTTAAACACACTTACCACATAACCTTGTGGTTCTACCCCTAGATATCCGTCCAAGAGTATCAAAAACACATGTCTATACAAATACTTGTACACGAATGTTTACAGCAGCACTCTTGATAATAACCCCAAACTGGAAACAGTTCAAATGTTCATCATCTAGTGAATGGATTAACAAAATGCGGGATATCTTTTCAATGGAATATTATTTGGCAATAAAAATGAATCAACACTGATACACCTACAATATTAATAAACCAACAAACCATTATGTTAATTGAAAAACAAGTCATACACAAGACTATATATTGTAAGATTCCTTTTATATGAACTTTCAGAAAGGCAAAACTGGGGTGCCTGGGTGGCTCAGTCTTACAGGTCTGCGTTCGCCAAGAGCCCTGAGTCAGGTTCCCTGCTCGGTGGGGAGTCTGCTTCTCCCTCTCCCTCTGCCACTTCCCCTACTTGTGCTTGCTCTCTCTCTGTCAAATAAATAAATCTTTAAAAAATATTTTTTTAAATATTAAAAAAAAATAAATATTAAAAAAAAGAAAGCCAAAAATGTAGAGACGAAAAGCAGACAATGATTGACCAGAGCCACGTTCTGGGCAGAGATGGACAACTGAAGGAGCCCTGGAAGCTTTTTGTTTGTGGTGCTGGAAGTGTTTGAGACTGGATTGTTGAGAGAGTTGAAATTATAAGATTCTTAAGAAATCATCAAACGGTACTACAGTGGGTAAATTATCTGATACAAAACTATACCTCAGTAGCACTATTATAAACGTTTACACAGTTTGACCCTTGGGCAAAGCAGAGGTTATGACTCCCCTCACAGCTGAAAATCTTCTAACTTTTGACTCCTCAGAAACTTAACTAATAGCTTGCTGTTGACCAGAAGCTTTACTGATAACAAAAACAGTCACTGATCATAGATTTTATATGTTATATGCATTATTATATACTGCATTCTTACAACAAAGTGAGCTAGAGAAAAGAAAATTTTATTAAGAAAATCATAAGGAAGAAAAAATGCATTTACAATACTGTAATATGGTTATCAAAAAAGATCTGCATATAAGTGGACCTGAGCAGCTCGAGGACCTATGTTGTTCAAGGGTCAACTGTATATGAATATTCATATTTTACTACTGGCCTTTCTGTTACCACAATACTCAAGGTCAATCAAAGAAATTCTCTCTCAGCTCCTCCAATTATTAACATTTCACATAGCCCTACACTTCCAATTCTGTCTCAAGCACCATGAAAGAATTCATGACAGTATCACTATTCTTCTTCATTTCTCTTCTGGCTGATCCACTTCATCCTTTTTAAAGTTAAGACATTTTTTCTTAGCAGAAGAAAAAGAGGATTCCTTACTACCTGAGTGGCAAGTTGAGTATCAGTATTTTTTCATATAATTTTTTCATATGATATTTGTAGCGTGATATCAAGTTATAACAGATTTGATAAGGCCTTTAAGAAGTACTGTCAGGGCGCCTGGGTGGCTTAGTGGGTTAGGCATCTGCCTTCAGCTCAGGTCATGATCTTGAGGTCTTGGGATCCAGTCTCATGTGGGGCAGGGAGTCTGTTTCTCACTCTCCCTCTGCCCCTCCCCCCACTCATGAGCTCTCTCTTTATCTCTCCCAAATAAATGGATAAAATCTTACAAAAAAAAAAAAAAGGATTGTCTACAAACAATAACAATGAGTACCAGAGGTTATATTAAAACCAAAGTCTGGCTGACTACTTACCTCTTGCCTTTAACTTTTACTTTATAGTTCATTCAGTTTCCTCCTTCCCATGTTTTTGCCGTGGTCCCACTTGTAGCCCTCCATATCACGGGAGATGAGAGAGCAAATTTTTACTTACAAACCCCCAAGTATATAGTTTCAGGACTTGCAAACCATAGAAAATACCTCTGAACTCTCATTTTTTAATAAAATTGAAAATAAGGATCTTTATATTTGAGTTTTTTTGCTCAAGGCCAAATTTAACCTGGGTGGATGACTTTCCTGATTAAAGGTAACTTTTGCAAACACCACAAATTGATCTCGATTTCGGTGGTAATTAAGAAAGACTAGGATAGGGGCGCCTGGGTGGCACAGCGGTTGAGCGTCTGCCTTCGGCTCAGGGCGTGATCCCGGCGTTATGGGATCGAGCCCCACATCAGGCTCCTCTGCTATGAGTCTGCCTCTTCCTCTCCCACTCCCCCTGCTTGTGTTCCCTCTCTCGCTGGCTGTCTCTATCTCTGTCAAATAAATAAATAAAATCTTTAAAAAAAAAGACTAGGATAATATTTTACTAATTTACAAATTTACTTTATTTTGTGATTTACAAAGTGATTTTTCATGTAATGTCATTAATTTTTCAAAGGCGTCCTGTGAAGTAGTTACCAGTAGCCGGGTTTTACAGGCAGAAGTAATAAGTTTAACATATCATCCAAAGATGCATAAAAGTAAATGGTAGATTTGTCTCCTAACTCCAAATTCACTCTTCTTAAAATTAAACCATTAGACTGATTCATTGTTTCTCATCAAAAAAATTGGGTAAATCACAATGGCTGTCTTCCCTACTGGAAGTATGAAGAAGATTGAAATTGCTCTGTTCTACAGTGCAACTCCAAATTTTGATAAGCAGAGAGACTGTTTATACTGGAACATTTGGTGAAACCTGCGTTTGTGATCCCACGAGCACAGTAGCACGAGCGACAAAGGTGCAACAGTATCTGGTTACTCCAAGGAGATTCTGTTGTCCAAATATTATCATCTTGATGGATCTGTGAACATTTCCTAACATGTTATAAGACTGAGAGTTCTTTCGGGAATACTGTTTATCTTCAAACCAGCAAATTTTTAAAGGTGAAATTTAGCATGCACTGTACTTTCTTATTTTAAAAAATACAAGTCAACTCTTCCAACTGAGAAAAGCAATTAGGAAATTTAGTAATAACGACCTGCTATGGGGCTAATTATTTGTTTGTACTAATATTCCAGTCTTCTTTAGAGATGCTACCTGTCAGTCAACAAATGTGTGAGTATTTGACAAGTATGTATAATTTTGTATCTTTTCTCCAGTTGGATGGCCAATTTGTGCTTTGCAAGAACCTACAAAATCCATTATTTGATTGCATCCTTCCAATAGGAATGGCATGCCAGAACACAGTCAAAGAGGTAGCTTTCTTCTTGGATTAGGAAACTCTGGGTCAAGAAGTTCATTATTTGCTCAAGTGCTTATACTTCTCAGAAGAGGCATGAATTAGTAAAGTTTTCACATGGCAGTTATAATTAAGGAATGATGTATTAGTTAAGCTACCAAATGATTATTCTATAAAATAGAAATCAAAGCAGGACATTGAATAATGAAGCTGAAAACCAGTTTTCCTTGCTATAGACATTATTTTAATTACTTGTTTTATTTATTTATTATTATTAATAGCTCTATAAATTGAGAGATTAATATGTTAATCATTTTACTATGCATTTTACTTGTAATATTTTACATGAATCCTTTCTACGAAAGATTATAAAAGTATGTTTATCCTCATTTTAAATATGTCCCCTAAGATTGGGGGGTGGGAAGACTTGTCTAAAATCACATAACCAGGGCACCTGGGTGGCTCAGTCAGTTAAGCAGCCGACTCTTGGTTTTGGCTCAGGTCATGATCCTAGGGTCCTGGGATCAAGCCCCGCACTGGGCTTTGTGTTCAGTGGGGAGTCTGCTTCAGGATTCTGTTTCTCTCCCTCTGCCCCTCCCCTGCTCTCTCTCTCTCAAATAAATAAATAAATCTTAAAATAAAATAAAATGAAATCACATAACCAGTAAAATAGTACAGTCAGGATTGAAAGTCAAGTATTTCAGATTCCAAAGAACTTACTTCTACCCAGTAAGTTATAATATAGCAAACACCAGTTTTTAAAACACCACACACACCTATGCACAATGGGTACGTACACATTGCATCCACATACATTTGTGCACATCTATGGACACATATCTATAAACAACTTTAAAGTGTCAATTGTTATGTGTGCAAACGGCCTTTTTTTCTTGCTGTTTTATTCCCCAAACAGGCATAGCTATTTTAGAATTATAATGGCTTTACTCTATGAGAGCCATGATACAAGGGACTGCAAAGACTCTAAAGGAGTTCTTTCATTCCACAGAGACCATATTATGCATGTTATGAGTGTTTAAGATAGAGTGCACAGTCTGTCATGTCAACTCTCATCTACTTCAATGACAGATTATTTTTCTTCCAGCACTAGTGGTTTGAATATATCAGCTACCAAAGAGGGGACGTTTTTCTTGGAGTTCAAACACACACCAAAAATCATGAATTCAAGTAGCATTAAAATGCTAACTTAGACCCACGAAAGCAGAGAAATGTAGCATTTCACCAAACAATTCAGTGAGCATCAGAGTCCTTAATTCACCCTCGATAATATCAGCTGTACACAACACACATGAACTCACATTTATTATTACTATATGCCAGATACAATGTTAAGTGCTACACATGAATTATCTCATTTACTCTTCACTGGAACCCTGTAAGATAGAAATGACTATTATTTCCTTTTTTCAATCAGAAGAAACTGAAGCTGTGAAAGATCATGTTAACCTGTTCAAAGGCATTCAGCTAGAAAGAGACCGAGCTGGGATTCCAATTCTGGTTCCAGAAACTGAGCTCATAATCTCTGCATATAGGTACACATACATTTGCATTAGAACTAAGAAACCAAATTTTAGCACCAGGGAAATTCAAATTTACAAAGGGGCAAACATCAAAATGTCCAGAAGTCAATTTGTTTGACAAAATATTCAAAAAATGAAATCCATTCACAAGACATATCTGGCTTCTAAAACATCTTTTTTAGACTCTCAGTGCCCTGGACTATGACTTCAAGTAACATTCGTCTATTTCTGCTGGAGGTTCTTGCTGAGATCAAAACAGCAAGGGGGAAACGTTTGGAAAGAATAAAGGAAGTACACTTTCTAGAATACTTAAAACTTTTTTTTAATGGAAAGCCATATTTGATCCATTTGTATCCTAGATTTGTTTTGGCGAATAGCTCTCATCACTTGTGCCAACTCTAACTAACCCATGCACCTTGAAACAAATCCTGAGATTGCGCCCAGAAAGCAGTGATTGATTAGCACTGTCTGTCATGGCAGGGGTGTGGCAGTGTGCATGACCTGTATTTGACAACCCTCCCTGCCTTAGACAAATAAATCCACCCCTCCTGAAATATACTCCAAGGTAGTCTGTCTACAACAGGCGCAGTGGAAGGGGGCGGGGGAGGGGGAGGAATGAAGGAAGGAAGACAGGAAGGAAGGAAGGAAGGAAGGAAGGAAGGAAGGAAGGAAGGAAGGAAGGGGGAGAGGAAGGGAGACAGGCAGCAGGAAGGGGGAGAGGCAGAAGGAGGGAAATAAGGAAAGAAAGTCTTAGGATGACTATGTCTGTAATTTGAATAGATTTTAACGTGAAATGTCCAGACTGACTAACTACATGGATAACATTGATTTAATAATTGCTGAGCATTCCACACATTTTGTTTTGTATCTATCTATCAAACGTCTCCTTACCGTCCTGTATGAAGAGCACACTGGCCCTTGCCACCATAACTTTGCTCAGGCTATTTTTCCTTGTTAGTATATCCCTTCTACTTTTCTTCCATCTAGCTATAGTCTCCCCATTCAAGTCCTGCCTCCATGATGAATCCTGGCACAGGTGTTCTTGGGGAGAAGAGCCGCTCTCTGTCAAGTGGCCCCAGAGAGGCTTCATCTTGGTGATTTCACCACAATTCCCAGGGAGGGGCAGGGCGAAGGGTGGGGGGGGTGGTTATAGCTCTACAGATAAGAACTCTGAAGGTCAACTAGCTGGCTAGCCACAGAACTGAGTATCAAAACTCAACTTTTCCACATTTCGACAATACCAGACTATTGCTTCTTAACCAACCAAATATAATCCCTCACTAGCAACTGGAATTCTGGCTTTCACTCTCTAAATAAATCCCTTTAATTTCTTCTTTTTTATTATTCCCTGGCTCTTTCATGTGAATCAATTGTCTTCCCAGGGAGACTGTAAAACTTAGTGGGCTGAATAGTTAGAGCAGGAGTGTGGAGCAGTGTGGAAGGAAGACTGGGTTAGCCATCAGAAGATCTAGCTCTGGTTCCAGCTCGGCCACATTCTAACCATGGGACCTCGGTTAAGTCATTTCTCTAAAATTGAGCTTCCTCATCCATAAATTGGAGTGGATAATTACCTCGTCTATTGCCCAAGGCTGTTGGAAGAACCAAGTTTATTAAATACCATACACACTGAGGCAATCTGATATTTCCTTTATGCCTTCCTGAGCCTTAGCTGCACTGAGGGGGCAGACCTCAGCATCCTGGACTTCTGTCCTTGAGCCTTTAAGGACCGTTCCACACATGAGCCCTAATCAGCCTGGGCCTTCCCTCTGGGCCCAGCCCCAGTGTCCTCACCCAACAAAACTCTTCACAATGTCAATATGACCTCTGATACAATATCTGTGGGGATTTTATTTTGTTTTCTAGTCTTTGTCAATGTTTACATTCATAAGAAGAAGAATTGTTTTAATACTTACTTAATACCATGTGGCATATGATGAAACTCCATCACCTCCATTTATAAGTTTATTCTGAAGAAAATGCAGTTCTCTACCTGCCAACATCTGAAAGCTATAAATAGTGAGAAAAATAGAGAAGCCTTAAACGTCCATTGAAAAGTATTGGATTTGGAGAGTTTCTTGGATGGCCAGAGTGGAAAAATATTTTGCTAAAAAATTGGGAGTGTTGCTCCTACTGGCATACAGGCAGACAGTTTAGTTAGTATTTACCCAGCCTGTGGCGAGGGAACACTTGGCTGTTTATTTCAGTGGAAGGGATGTTGGGAGATGCTGTTTGTCTAGTCAGAAATGCCCTTTGAGACTGCAAGGCTACCTGTGACCAATTTTCAACTAAATTTATCTTTGGACTTTGTGTAAGTAATCCAGCCTTAACCAAATCCATTTGGTCTCCTATATAACCATGTCACAGAATCTTTACCAAAAAATCCCCCTGCTTTGGTTCATAATGATGGCTTCTGATTATTCAGCCAAAGCTGGATTTGAAACTTAAATGTGAGTTCTGGATAAATAGGCTAAGTTTTATTTAATGTAGGAAATAACTATCACTTATTAAATAAAATGGACTGATATTTAACCATTTTCAAACATCTCTGTCCCTTGCTCCATGGTAGAATAAATAACACATACTATTGACTATTAATCACTTAGCTAGCTTTATTTCATGAAGCAATTTATGTTTTATTTCATTTCTTCTTTGCAAGCACAGCTAAGGTTTTTAATAACTACCCTCATTGCCAATCTGATACTGACATGGTGAAAACGTGGGAAATGTATTATTTTTCCATCTCAAACATTTCAAGTTTTATGCTCTTTTGATAAAACTCAATAATTTCAAAGACAAAATGGCTGTAATAAAGTGCAAAAACCCGTTTCCCAGAATGTGATTAAGTAGTGATTTACTATTTGTTAATCAGCTTTGTTAATTTCCATTAGCCTTTAATTTTCATGTGCAATCCCACAGGTTTGTTTGTGTTTCGTTTTTTGCTTTTGTTTCTGTTTTGGCCATTATATCAGGCTGCTCAATTTGAATGACAGTTTTTCTGAGCCTGGCAAGATAATGAGGCTCAGACTGTATCTCCTTAACAGTTCAGAATTGTTTGACCAGTGTAAAATCAAGCATAGAGATTTGTGAAGCAGAGCCTTGACTGGGGGATTTTCACCACTTGTTGGTTCCTATTTTCCTGTTTACTTCCACATCCTTGTTTCTGCATCATTAACCATTCAATCTTCTCAAAATTCTTGTGAATAGTTATTATGACCCCATTTTACAGATGAGAAAGTATAGTCAGGTGGTCCAGATGATAAAGATCCTAGCATGGTAAGTTACATGGCTAGGACTTGCTCTGCTCTGAGTTTGACTTTCATGCCCAGGCTCTTTCTGCAAGGCCTCAGAAGCTCATGAGGGCAGAATCTGCAGCCCCAGCTTCCTGTCAAGTTGACAAATGCGTTAAATCAAACATAAAAGCCTCCATGTTAGTCTGTCAAGGGGTCCGTTCGCCAAAACCCTAATGTCCCCCTTAGCTCTGTTCCCATACGGCTGCTCTTCTTGAGCTCACGCAGCTCCTGGCTGAGGCAATATAATTCAAATGTGGGGAGTCCCAACTTCAAGGATTTGGGCAATAGTGCTGAAGCCCACGTAGGATGGGCTCTGCGGGTGCGGGTCTTAGGAGCTGTTTAACTTATACCATACCGGAGGAACGAGGCATCCTAATTAAGAACTACTGCCTGGTGGGACATACAGAGGGAAACTACTACTCGGGAGGAATCCATGCAGAAGAATGGAGAATTCTACACAAAAGAAGACGGTGTACACTGCAAATAAATGAAATTTGGAGAACCTAAAATCAGAACAGCACTGAATCAGGTTACTTCCAATTTGTTGTTCTGTTGTCTCCCATTAGCTTCTTACTGAAAGCCTCATACTATACATTTCAAAAATAGTCATCTTTAGGGGTGCCTGAGTGGCTCAGTCAGTTAAGCATCCAACTCTTGATATCAGCTCAGGTCATGATCTCAGAGTCGTGAGATCCAGCCCCACATCAGGCTCCCCATGAAGCAGGGAGTCTGCTTGAGATTCTCTCTCTCCCTCTCCCACTGCTACCTCCCCGAAGAAAAAAGTGATCTAAATACTTAATCTGAAGATTTCCCTAGACACTGATCACTAAAAGGTTTTTTTAAATTATTATAACCCCTTCAACTATGCTGAGATAATGGTAATAATAATAATTAATGGCACTACTATCCAGGAGTCAGTCATCTATTTCTTTGGCTTTGAATGTCAATATGAAGAATTCAATAAAAGCCAGATATGTCACCAGAAGCCATTGTTGCATAAGTTATGGGAAGGAAAGGAAAGGAGAGGAGAGGAGGCGAGGGGAGGGGAGGGGAGGGGAGGGGGGGC
>NC_048227.1:85168228-85243053 GCF_002007445.2 Ailuropoda melanoleuca | reverse complement strand
GAGGAGAGGAGAGGAGAGGAGAGGAGAGGAGAGGGGAAATACACAGGAAGAAGAAAGAAAGTGAGGCAAGGAGCACAGAATCATGGTGTCAGGAAATAGCATGTCGTTGCAGAACCCTGGGGGCTTTGGGGCCAAGCAGATCTAGGCTCAAGTCCCAGCTCAGAAACTTCACAAGATCTGGGTTATTCAGCAGATGATCTAACCTGTCTGAGCATCAGCCTCTTCCTGGGTGAGAAATAACACCCATCTCATGGAGGTATTGTGAATAATGAAGAAGTAAAAGCAACAGGTTTGATCAGTACAGCTTCCAGCCTGGAAAGACACACTACACGTCACCTGAGAGGCTCCCCACCCTATGTAGGCACTCAGGTGTCCCGCACTCTGTCAGAGGAAAGGCCCCTGAGAAAGAATGGCCTTGTTTTTCTTGGCTATACTTATTTGAAATGTATTCTTAAAATTAAGTCGATTTTTCCTTCACCCTAACTTCAAAATAAGCCTCTTAAAGGGTGGGACTGGGACTGCGCACACTGTGCCAGAGGGTCCGCATCCCCCCTGTTCTGGAAGCTCTGGTCCATGTCCTGGGGGACCCTCCGCAGTGGTGCACGATCAGTCAGCTCCTGCGCATTTCCTGACCCTGAAAGCTCGCACACTGTCGTCTCTCACCCATCCTATAAGTGTGTAGTTGATTTGTATAATTTTGTTTCCTACTCACAAAAGTCATGCATGATCAAGGCAGCACAGTTTAAAAACATAAAAAAAGAAAAAGAAAAGCCTAAAATTTCACTTTCAGTATTAACATTTTGGTATATGTCCATCTGCTATTTTTCTTCCATGCACGAATATTTATTTTTCACTACGGTACAATGGTGTCGTGCTACCACCACCATTTGATAGCCTTGTTACTCTGTTCAATTAACTAGAAGATGGAGATACTAGAGCTCAGGGGTTCATCACCCTCCAGGATGAAGTGACAGAGACTGATTGAAAGGGAAGTGAAGGAATTAGACACCCCCTACATAATCAAGTCTGTTTATACAGATGGGTTAATTTGGGGATTCAGTCTTCCAACTATGAATCTTGACTACAATTTGTAATCTTAAGAGTGCTTTTGGATCTGAGAAAATACTGGGAGTTTTTTAGGTTTACCTAGCGAAATAGTCATTAATGTCAAAGAGGCATAATCTTACATTCATCTCTAACGTTCACACAAAAAAATCAAAAAAGGCTGTCATATTCTCTACTGAAATTCAGAGATACTAAGTATCTATAATATACCTACAAATACTTGACTAATAGCTCCATCCATAAAAGGAAATTAGGTTAATTTTGTAATCCTGGAGATTGTCACTGTGCCTTGGCTGTTTATTCACAATAAGACAAGGCGATGTGGATAATCAGGCCCAAGAAGGTGACCCAAGTACTGGGTGTGACGGGCCCTGGGGAGCGTCTGGCTCTCAGAAGAGGTTCAGCAGGGCAGGGGAGGCGTGGTGTCCAAAACACCCAACGTCTCTAATCCTCGTTCAGACAAAGCAACTGAGCACTTTGGGAAAAAGGACTGTGTTAGAATCATCTCTGTGTTCCCATGGCCTTTCTTAGAGACTAGCATGTCATAATAAGCCCAACTGGGAGTTATTGTGTGTCTTTTCTATTCCCTGCTCTGCTCCAGATAACTTACCTGTGTAATTTCATTCAACTCTCACAAAATCCTGATGAGACGGGAATTGCTAACCACATGGTAGAGATAGGGATTAAAGCCCATGGAGGCAATTAATCTATGGCCATGTAGCCAGTAAGTACAGAACAAAGATCCATTCAGTCATTCATTCCAACATTTATTGAGCACCTACCATATACCACGAACTATCCAGGTGCTGAGGATAGAGCGCTGCTTTCATGAAGATTACATTCTGGGAGTCGAGAAAAGGGAAATAAACAAGGGAAGCAAATAAATACACACAATATTCTTGAGGGCATTTATTAAGTGCTAGGAAGACTGAAAAAACACCGTATTGATGAGGGCTGAGCAGCGGCGAAGAGGGCTGATTTAGACAGGGTAGTCGGGAAGGTTTCTTCCTAGAGGTTACACTTAAACTGAAACTTGCATGAAGTGAAAAATCCAGAAATGTGAAGATCTAAGGGAAGAGAGCAGGCAAGTTCAAAGGCCTTGAGGCAGGAACAAGTCTGACTTGTTTAAGAAGAGAAGTAGGCAGTGGCCACATTATGTTGATCTTTGCAAGCCATGGAAAAGAGTTGAGATTTTATTCTAAGTGTGATGTAAAGCCTTTAGAAGATTTGAAGCAAGAGAGAGAGATGATCTGACTTATATTTTTTAGAGATAAAAATCTCCGTCATTCTTATCCTGCTCTTCACCCCAAGGCAATAATGTGTTTCAAAGAGTTGGTGTCCAATTATGATAGAATAAAGGAATTACAGTGACATAGTTCAAAAAGCAGGAATGATCCCACTGGGGGGAGAAGAGTATGAGAATCCAAAACAGATGTAGTCTGCATCTGAAGGTGGACCACGTGGAGGTTTCTTGGTCCCGCCCATCACTCAAGGATGCAGACCCTAGAGACATCAACGGACAAAAGTAAGCCAGCAGCCAGTTCTCGGATGGGCAAGGTTCTCAAAACAGGACCAAAGGGAATGTGGCTAACTCAGAAGCCCAGGATGTATGGGTACTGGAAGGAGACAAAGCCAGTTAAGGAGGCGTCAGGATGGGGAACTTGGAGAGCAAAAAATTGCAACTCAGGGACTGACGGGGAGCAGCACGACCAGCGCTTCCTGTTCTCCTGGTAGGATTGACTTCCGGAGAATGGTGTGTAGAGCTTGGAGACTGACCGTCACATTCTGTCTGGTATGGGTGGTGCTGCATCACTGGGTGACATGAGGGTGGATTCCACTCTGGGGAAATGAGAAAAGACAAGGCAAAGGAAATGGAAAAGGAAGGGTGCTCCAAGTTAAGCATGACTTTTTTTCTTAATTAACCTTCTCTGGTTCTTATTAGTCATCTCCTTTATTTTGTCAAGGCATACATTATGTTGACTTAATAGCCCGTCCTGAAATTTTGCAGGATTATTGAGGTCACAACTGCAGGCAAATTGAGTCGTGTGTACCCTGCAAACTTCAGGTAATTTTCATAAATCGAAGGAACCTCTTACTCTCTCTTCTTGTTTTTTTCTGCTCTAGTCTCCCTTCTCTTTTCTTTGTCCCTCTAACTCTCCCTTCCTTCATTTTTCTCTTTGCCCCTCCCTCCCTCCTTTCTCCTTTGTATTTTTGTATACGGATAGATAAAATAAAATTTAAGAAAAAAAGCCCGCAAGAAATCAACATGAACTTGCACTTTCCATGAGTTTATCTTTTGTATTTCTTTCAATATGAGAGCAACGTTTGTTCTTCTCCAGGCTTCAGGCACATTTCATATTATCCAAAATTTCTTAAAAAACAAACAAACAAGCAAGAAACTGAAAATAATTTCTCCTCAGTGGTTTATCGGTCATTTCTGCAAGTTCTTTCAATATTGGAATTTAATTCACTTAGACCTGAAAACATGAAATCATTTCTATCAGTCGGGGGTTCCTTCCCTGACTATTTTTTCCATGGACCTGTGTTTCAATTTCCCTTTATTAATGTTTATTTGATGCTATTTAGTGTGAAGAGTGTTGCTGGACCGTGTGGGGCGGGGAAAGGCGGGAGCTGGGAGTTCTGCTTTCTGCCTGTCTGCTAACATTGCACCATCTGCCCCAGGCAACTGGCCTAGTCCTTCCCTGTTCTCTTCTGCGGAGTAAACAAATTTACTCAAAGGAAAAAAGATAAAAGGTAGGAGAGAACAAAGGTGTGCTACAAAGAGGTGGGGAGGGGGAATGGTGCGACACCCTTTGGCGCAGGGTCAGAGGCTGTTTACCGGCTCCCGTCAGGCCCCACAGCCACCTGCTCACTTCCATATCTGCGGCAGCCTCTCTGCACTGCTCCCGCCAAAACTCATTACGAGGAAATGGGGGTAATATTGCACAGTAGTTGGCTTTATCTGTGAATGCCATAACTGCCGTACAGAGAGATCAGTCTTAATCATCTTGGGCTTTCAAAACCTAGCTCAAACAGTTTCTTCACTCGGCAACCTTCACCATACAGCACCCCCACCCCACTCCACCCCACACTGGCCTGTGTACACGTCCACAAAACTCACAGCCTTCTCTGTGCTGCATCTGGACCTTGTACATGTCTCTGCTACGAGTCCCATCACATTATAACATCCTATTTTTATGTCTGTCTTGGAGTTGATTAGAATTAGTGTATTACTTCGCTAGGGTTGTCATAACAAATTACTACAAACTGAGTGGCTTAACCACAGAAACTTATTGTCTCATAGCTCTTGAAGCTACAAGCCTGAGATCAAGGTGTCAGCAAGGTTGATGCCTTCTGAAAGCTGTGAGAAAGAATCTGTTCCATGCCCTTCTCCTAGCTTCTGCTGGCTTGCTGGCAATCTGTTGAGGTACCCTGTTTGTACCCCCATTTCCACCTTCACATTCCTGTGCTCCTCTCCCTGTGTGCAGGCCTATCTTTGTATGGCATTCTTTTTATAAGGACACCAGTCAGTGGGGTTGGGGCCCATCCTACCCTAGTTATGATGACATGTGCAATGACCCTATCTCCAGACAGGGTACTGAAGGTTAGGATTTCAACATATGAATTTGGGGGGAGCATAGTTCAAATCATAACAATCCGTTTCCATGCTTTATTCATCTTTGCATACCTCATACCTAGCACAGTGCCAGGTCTTGGCCAGGTCCAAGGCCTTCCATAATATATGTTTAATTGGCTTAAATATCTCACCCACTTTTATTTTAAGATTTTATTTATTTATTCGAGAAAGAGACAGAGAGAGTGACAGAGATAGCAAGAGAGAGCATGAGCAGGGAGAAAAGGGAGAAGGAGACCCCCCACTGAGCAGGGAGCTGATGCTGGGCTCCATTCCAGGACCCTGGGATCATGACCTGAGCCAAAGGCAGATGCTTAACTGACTGAGCCACCCAGGTGCCCCGCTCTGGCACTTTTGTTGTAGATGTTGGCCAAATTGAACATGGGATCGACATTTTTTTCTTGAGAGGTAAAACCATCAGGAAGCCAGAAAATCTCTGATAAAAGAATGGGTCCCTCTGATCTCCAGAGACATCGACGTAATCATCTGAGGCTTGGATAATAACATTCCCCTCAGTCCTCATGTAGGGGGCACTTCATGTGACAATGTACCTTCAGCCCTTTATTTGACACACAGAGCTGACCAACCCTCTGCCTGGCTCCCATGATCTAACACATAAAGAATGAGGCTTTTGAAACCTGCAGACCACATTCATTCTGCAGATACCTGCAAAGACAGATCCCCACTCCTCCTTCATTTCACCTTGTCTTCTATTAGAATCCAAAAACGATGAGATCAGAGATGAACAGAGCACATGGCTCTCTTAAAGAGAAATGCCTGATGGGGAAATAAAACGGTCTGGTGGGGAAATAGAATGGGGCAAGTCTAACAGTGTGAGGCCAGAGTGTAGTGGGAAGTCAGAGGCCATGAAGATTAGGAGGGATCTTCAAAGGAGAGTAACAGTGAGCCAGGTGAGGAGATGGACGAAGGTCTTTCCAGTCAGGGAGCATCGCTTTACAAAATCCCAGAGGTCAGAGGACAGCAAGGACTACCACAGGGCTGTCAGGGGCCCGTCCTAGGAGGCTGGGGTCAGGGATCAGAGCATCAGGCAAGCCATGTTAAGCAGGCAATGACTGAAGGGTTTTAAGCACCAGATTAGCACTACTAGATTTGCAATTTAGAAAGCTCTCTGAACACAAGGATTGACTAGAGGAGGCCTGTGGGAATCCAAGAATATAGGCTGGGAACCCATGACATCTTCCAAAAGAGAAATAGCCACAGGGACGTGAATTAAAGGTGGACCGTGGTGGGCAGAAAGCATCAGGAAGAGGTTGTGGACACTTCCTGTGTCCACCCAGATCCCCGGTCATCCTTGGTAACACTTTCTGGGTACCCCCTCTTGCTGTACATGGACTTGGATGCCCACATCCTCCCCTCCCCACCTGTGCTTCTCCTTTAGAGACGCTGCTTGGCCACTGGAGGGGTTGCTTACAGGCATCAAGAGCTCAAAGTGACTACAAATTTACCCTCCACCACCCCCACCGTGACTACCACTAACCCTTCAAATCCCACAGTCCTCAGCCAGTGACTATAAAATATAAAACATAAAAGCCTAGTTGCTTTGATTCTGCTTGGGACAAATTCCAAGGCATAAGTTACACTTCAAAGTTCTCCCTGGCACCAGCTGAACCCATGCCCTTCCCTGTCTTTACTTCCCTTATGCCTCTACCTGCTTCTCCTGGAAGAACCACCGTAATGAATCACTCACCCAGGACTCTTTCCCCCGAGATGGCCTTCTGGTGAACTTGTCCTAACACAGAAGATTTGAAACCTATCAAAAAAAACAAAAACAAAAACAACTAAAACAAAAACAAAAAAAAACGTAACGTACAGAGCTCAGCAAGTGGTTAGAGGTAGGAAACTCTGATATGAACTAGAAGAAAAACATGCAGTGAAACACAAACTTATGTTTACAAACATGTATTTGAGGATGAAAAGGACAAATGCTATTGAGGTAGGAAGTTAATTTCACACATCTAATTTTTATTCTTCCATGAACTCTCTGGGGGGAGAAAATAAAGGCTTTTGATCATTAAACTGCTTGGGTTTTGTTACTCCAAATTTAGGGCACTGAATAGGGCGCCATGGAAATCCGTATCTCTTTAGTAGGCTTTAAGTGTAATTCCCTGTGCATCCAGAAGGGGAGAACATGCCAGCTGCCCGCCGGCCCCGTGGTGTTGTCCCTCCTTGCCCCACTGCTCACTGTCCCTCCTCCCCTTCTCCCAGTGCCTCACGTTCTTAGTGTCCCGGGAGTTGGCTCTGCACAGTGTTCAGCACTGACTGTTCCCGTTCTGGCTCCCCTTGCCCTGCTTTTAATTCTGAGCAATATACTTTCTCCTTTTTTGTTTGTTTGGGTTTTTTTTTTTTCTTTTTAAATTTGTGAACGAATGAAGGTGGAACATGTGCTACATTCTATGAAGTCTGAGCTCCTGAGGTCTGACGCCGCAACCCTAGAAGGGCTTCTGTGTGACTGTGCATAAGCTTCACATTCTGTAAATGTATCTGGAGCATAAGTAAAGTTTGCTACTGCAGTCAGACAAAATTTACAGCAGAGTTAATCTGATATAAATGTAATGACAAGGATAATAAGTAGTATGTTGCCAGGTGTTAATAAACCAGAAGCAGCTCCCATAAATGTCTCTTAATATCTAATTTTTACATAGGCAAAGTAAATAGGCTGTTTTTAAGCTTCTTTTAGAGAGGCTGTAACCAGGATTCAGGTGAATCAACAGCCTTCCAGTCACATACATGATTTAAACAGCATAGTTCCCAGATTTTACCCTCTAGTTATCATTACCCAGTTACATTTGAGAGCCTGCCCTATGTGAAATGCCGTGCAAAATGCTAAAGACACAAGGAAAATGGCAGTATGGTGTCCATCATCAAGCAACCTGGGTTCTCTAATTTTCACTCCCAGCCCCTAACATCTAGGACCGACATTTCTTGGGTTCTGCTCCTACCCTTCTGTCTCCCCAGTTCTCTCATTACGAGACTACTCCCCTCCTCAGAACAGTCCCAGTCCACTGCCTCCTTGGTGTCCATCCACAAACTCCATCCTAAGGCGTCAAGTCTATGGAAACTCCGTCCATTAGTTCATGGCTTCTCTGCTAAGCCAAGTGAGTGTCTGCAGAATTGTTACTCTATTAGTCTCGGGATGGAGTGGGCACACAAAAAAAGACAAGGCACAGTGAAAAAGGGTTCAGATCCTTAGAGGTGGGAAGTACAGGGTGAGAGGTGGCAGGGCTATGAGAATAGCAAAGAGTAAGTATGAGAAAGTAAAAGGTCAGGTGGTCACATAGATGCAAGCTTTGCCAAGTTCCCCCTGGAACACAGGAGCTCTCCTCACTGGCCAAGGTTAACAGGGTTCTTCTGAGAAGAACTGAAAGGAATCGAAAAGTGAGTGCCGGGTTGATAGAACAGTAACAGTAGTGTGTATTCAGGGCTTGCTATGAGCCAGAGACTTAGCCAAACCCTAAATTCATTATCTGTCTAATTCTCACAGCCACACTCTGAAGTAGTTACTACTGCCATTTTGCAGATGGGAAAACTGAGACTAAAAACCGTGCCCTGAATCAAACGGGTAGTGAGTGGCAAAACAAGGCTTTGAAACCAGCTTTTCCTAAATTCAAGTCAAAATTCCTAACTGTTTCACTCGACTGCCTCCATAAAAGACACCCAGGTCTGCTCGTCCTGCTTGAACTTATATCAAACTACAGCACGAATGTTGACACAAAGAAATGGCGTCCCTTTTCTTATTTTGGCTAAGGAAGAAATATTTCTTAAATAAAAGGGATTTTGAGAGAAGCAACGCATCCATGTCAATGAGATTTGATCAAAATATAAATGGCAAGATGAGAGGTACTGAGATCAGGAAGGACACCATCTCTGGTGAAAAGCACTCAGAAAGCAGAGATTGGCGATGTCAAGCTACATGTCACAGAGCTGGTTCTTTGGCCAAGCCTGGTCATATTTCTATGCAGCCAAACACAGGCAAACAGAGGTTCTTCATGCTTCCCTGGGCCCCGGGACCACAGATTCTGGCGCGGGCCCCTGCTGAGGAGCTTGCTGTGACTCTGGAGGCAGACAGGGAGAGCTCCGCTCAGCTTTAGGGGTGAGGGAAGGCATTCCATGAAGAGAAAACACCACCATTTCTCCTTGTGTCCCCATGTTAACACCTGTTCCAGCAGAGGCACTACAAGGATGAATGAGCCTGAGACCTAAACTTTTAAGACTTGTCCCCCAAGTTCATTATCCTTCTGCTGAGAGGGAAGGATAGTGACTTGGGCTTCACCTATACCCATCCTTCTGGGACAGAGAGACTGAGAAAATTGCACTCAGTTAAGTAACTAATTCGGAGATATAGTATAGATATAGATATAGATATATTCAAAATTTCAAATACCATTTTTCTTTGAGCACATGTGCTGCAAGGTCATTCATCATCCTGGTGAATTGACTGGGACCCAGAGCATTGCCAGGAACCCAGCCAGCACCGATGTATGAATTGTCAGCACATCTCCTGCAGGGACAGTTCACATTTACCAAGTTCACAGGATAGATATATAAGCCTGAAAGCAATTTATTAATTATGTGGAATGAGCAATGGCCATTGCAGGGACTGAAAGTCTTCAAGTCCACACGGCTGGGACATCTCCTGTGGTGGGCACACCTCTGTGGAAAATCACACTGCAAAGTTTGCCTGGGGCCCTGGGAAGCCAAATGAAGTGAGTTAAGGAAGCAAATACTTAATGGCATCAGGCTGAGATGGCCAGACACAGCCATCTCTCAGAACAGAGGCCCGTTAGCTCGGATTCCCTCTCCCTAGAGGCCTGGTACTTGGGTGTGTCAACAGGCACTAGCCAGTCAGCATCCAAGACTTTTTTTTTAATGTGTTCATGGCTAACCAACATTTTTGTCTTCTTCTTTTTTTAAAATAATACATTATATCTGTTATCAATCAAATCGTATAGGCCTAGGAGCCATTCTGTCTTTTTTAAAGTTAATTCCATTCTTAGTTGTTCTCATTTGTTTCTTTTACAAGTAAATTCTCTGACAATCTTACATCCCCTTAGAGAAAGCCTTTCTGAGCTCACAGAAAAAGTTTTACATAAACCCCTACACATGGACAACAGTATGCCTTTTAATATTGGTGGTGAACAGAAAGAGAATGAGAGGCAGAATAGTAAGACCAAATAACTTTCCCTGGGACACCAAGAATTCAATCCTGGCAGACTATATCTATATCGTATAGCATATTAATTCTTTCATTCCACAAGCGTTTAGTGAGAACCTACCATTGGCTGGCCATCTTCTAGAAACAGGGCAACAGGGGCTCCTGGGTGGCACAGCGGTTAAGCATCTGCCTTCGGCTCAGGGCGTGATCCCGGCATTATGGGATCGAGCCCCACGTCAGGCTCCGCTACTATGAGCCTGCCTCTTCCTCTCCCACTCCCCCTGCTTGTGTTCCCTCTCTCGCTGGCTGTCTCTATCTCTGTCGAATAAATAAATAAAATCTTTAAAAAAAAAAGAAAAAAGAAACAGGGCAACAGTAATGAACCAGACTGACAAAGTGGCCGCCTCCACAGGCCTTCAGTTCAAGTGAGAGGCAGGGAGACAGACCGCAAACAAAATAGAAAATAAAAGAAAACAGCAGGCAGTAGCCAATGTTCTGATAAAAATAAAACGTATCTTACACGGTGACTGGGCCAGGTGGTCAGAAAACCTCACAAGGTAACGACGTATAAACAAAGACCTACATAACAAGAAGGAAATAGCTACATGTCAGACTGGGAGAAGAGCTTTCCACACATCAGGTACATCTGGTTCAAGGCACACATCTGTCTTTATGCTAAACATCTCTCATTAATGGGACTTTCACAAAAAAATTCTGTAGGCAGCAATTGCATTGCAGATATTCTCTGGAACACTGCAAAGAGAGCGCCTAAATGTCAGATGCTTTCTGGTTCCAGGATACCAACCGTGAAACTTCTAACTGTTGAGACAGAGCAATTTTCTCTTTATTCACTCAACTGTTGTACACATGGTAGATGATAAAGACGAGAAAAGAGACCTGTGCCCGATTCGGCTGCTTTCCTGCAGCTCAAGCTCTCCTTCCCCAACCAAGAGCCTTGAAAACCTGGCAAGATGCCAACACTGTTCCGAAGCCTGTATGCCAAGGTAGCAATATTGACCATCAGCACTCTCATCTAAGCATTGAATTTTCTGAGCAAGGAGAGACTGGCTTGGTTAGATGTGAATCATCTTCATGACCTGTCTCTCCCTGTCATGGCACCAAAAAGATAGCAAACGCTACCAACTTTGGGCACCATCCTCTCGACAGGCTGTCTTACTTCAGCTTCTCGCTCCTGATGTACAATCACCGAGGTCATGTTTCGTTCTTGTTTTTCACATAGGGTTGTAGCGGCCAAGAAAGAAAACAGACGCTAGGAAGAAAACATAGCTACATTTTTAGTGCCCTGACCTTTTTATGGCAATGATATTTAGTGCTGGGCTGAAAGCAGCCCTCGTGACGGGACAGGGAGTGAGCATTTTGTCGTGGTCAGTCCACATGGTGACAATGTCTTAGCTTGTGGTTTGTGGGTTTCCTTTGGCATATTCTGTCCCTCTAGATACTTTGCTGTTGTTTCCTAATTTAAAACTCACCATTTTAAAATGCTCTATGTTTTCCTACTTAATGTAGGAAAAGACCCAAAATATTCTAGTTTAATAGCAATTTGTTCTCAAAACATGCAAACTCATGGTTTAGGAGTGCACTTCACAAACATCCATGTCGTGTCACTTATAGTCAGATTTTAGCACATTATTCCCCAAATACATTCCTGTTGCATTTGTGTGATGGAATTCACCTTACCCAAACATCTCCAAGTATCTCCATAAGTGATATTCCAAAGGGAATTAGCCATCACCACCAGAATGAGAAAAACATTATAAAACCAGATACAGACCATAGATTTCCAAGTCTTTCCCTACACTCACCCTTTACTCTGACGTAACAAGATATAACTTTGTTTACTTCAGCTGTAGTGAACTGAAATTTTACTGGGTCTACACTTGCATTTCCTTCCGTTACATAAGCCATCCTTCTCTACTTGTGTGCCTCTCTGACTTCTCCTTTAACAGCTAGGACTGTGGTAAGCAGTGGCAGAGTGTTTCTAAACTGCCTCTGGAGTGCTTAGGGCCGGACTTTCTATAAGAAGTAACAATGGTTTGAATATTCTTTCCCAAGAACTGCAGAGGAAGTTCCTAATACTTCTTGCAAAACGTCGTCACCTCAGTCAAATAACTCAATTATATATTTAGTAATTAAATAAAAGTGGTTAAACCCAAAAATCTGCAAACAAATATCCTCAGTTGGTCTTTATCTGAATCTTCAACAACTAAGTTGTTTTATAAAAGATCCAGATTTTCTGCATAAGGCAGAGATGCAAAGATTTCAATATTAGACAATTTTGAAAGCCATGACAGAATTGTTAATGAAATGTATAAAATTTATATCCAACTTAGATATGTAGACATCAATTTAAAGTATCGATATGGCTTTGATATTTCCTCTTGAGAAATTTTAAAACTATTTGGGAATATTGCATTTACTTTCCTTTGCTTCGAGTGATTTACTAAGACCTTGGGCAAGTCAATTTCCTTCTGAATACTTCAGCTTATTTCCATTGTGAGACAGAATGGGAACAGCTCTAAACAGATCTGTCCATAAGGTTCTGAAATTGCTTCAAATGGAGTTACGTAAGAAGGAAGAGTCTTTGTTGTTGTTTTTATTGAGTGATCCCAGAAAAGCACTTTCGATGACCACAGTACAATCTCTTATCAGACATTGCAAGGCATTGCCAACATGACCGGGTGTTGAACTCCAGTTTGGGTAGGTCTATCTCCTTAGCTCCTAGTTTATTAGCACATTACTTGGAGAAGCTCATCAACTCTTTCAAAGGGAGTGATATAGTAAATGGAAATTAAGTAACCCACGTAAGTGGAACACCTCACTGAATAAGAAAAACACTGTGCACCTTGAGCCTGATTCTGTGTTCTTGCCTTTGATCCCAAACTGCCTGCTGTGGTTCCTGACTGAGCTCTACTCTGTATCTCAAGTATCTGGCTCCGCCTCCCAGAATCCTTCAAAATGCCTACATGTGTGAAGCCTCTTTACCTACCCAGCCCTCCCATGATGCTGCCTTTTGGAGTTCACTCTCCCCTACCCAGAAACTTGACAAACAACTCAAATTCTGAATCAAAAGTTTTTTTTTTTTAATTTGACTGATGAAGTTTATTCCAATTAATCCAGTTCAATACATTATTGTACTCTTAGGATATATGTATTTCCTGCATATTAACAAATACTGAAAGAGCATCTACCATATGCTAAGCACATACAGTAAGTTTCTCTCCCTAGTCTGTATCCATGTAACATTTTCTATCTTTCGAGTGGGGTTTATCTTACTCTGTCTTTTCCATTGAGTATTAAAGTAGGCAGAATGCCAAAATGACCCACAATGACCCACACTCTCATATAATCTCTTCCCCTTGAGTGTGGTAGGACCTGTGACTATGGTGGGATACCCTTCCCATGCTTAGGTCATATTCTATGTCACAGTTGACCTTATCTGACCTCCTCAGTGAGACCATAAAAGGGACAGGTGAAAGAGATTTGAAATGTGAGAGGGATTTGACCCAAGGGGGGATTCTCTGATGCTGGCTTTGAAGATGGAGAGGGGCTCATGGCAAAGACCTGAGAGTGGCCTCGAATTGCTGAGAACCATCCCTGGCAGCCAGGAAGAAAATAGGGACTCTGTCCTACAACTGCCTGGAACTGAGTGAGCTTGGAAGAAGGCTCCAAGCCCCCAGATAAGAACTCAGTTCAGCCAACACCTGGAGTATGAGACCCTGACACAGAGAACACGGTTGAACCACATGACTGCTAAATGCAGAACTGTGAGTTGATAAATGGCTGTTGTTTTAAGCTGCCAAGTTCGTGGGTAATTTGTTACACAATAGAAAATTAATATAAATGCCATATCCCATAACCAGACTGTAAACCATTTTAAACCAAGGTTTTGTTTATATCTATATAATTCCTAGATATCTTTCGGAAATAAATGCTCTAGGTTGACAGTGAGAACCACTTCCTACGTTTCTTTAACTGGCTTATATAGAGAGCACTTAAAAGTCCTACTAGTACAGAATCATTCCTTTTAGACCTAGATTCTTGTTCTGGTTTCAGAGAGACATGGATCAACTTTTTCAAGAATAAAAGAAAAGGTCTTTAGTGTTTCCAAGTCCTGCAATAAAAAAAAAAAAAAACCCACAAACAGGTAAAAGGCAAGGAATTGGAGGGCTTCTGAAACTTGTATTTCTTCCCCATGATTGTTTTGTTTCTCCTGCCGGTTTTGACATTATATAGGAGGAACACTAACAAGAGTTTTCAAAGACTCAGGAGTTAATTGGGCGTAAGAGTTAGCCAGCTGGAAGTTAGCCAGGAACAAAGAGGGGGAAGAGCATTCCAAAGAAAAGGGATATTTTGTGAAATATCTGGAGAAAGAAAAATCAGACCTGCTCAAGAACTCTCAGCATTTCAGGATGACTCCAATCTAGTGTAGAAGGGGAGAGGGCAAGTTCTGGGGCACGAGAAATAAACAGGAACCAGAAGACTTTGACTTTTTCTCTGGCCCTAAGACCATCTTTATTGCTCTCCAAAGCCCAAATATGTGTCTACTCTGGTGTCAGGTAAGAGCTGATGAGCTTGAGTCCGCTCATGGGTGGGTGATCAGTGCAGGAGCTTCTTAGGCTTTTGGTGGCCTCGTGAGAATGTCTTACTTGGGTCCAAACAGCACTGATCAAAATCCCAGAGAACCATTCCCAAGTGAATCCCTACCATGAATGCCTTCTATCTTGGCAAATGGCAAGAAATAAATAGGTTTAGATTCCCAAGATCTGCCAGAAGGTCAAGAGCAGTAATGGGTTTCAGGGTTCCCCAACCTTAGAAGAGTAGGAACATGAGCAACATGGAGAGCTTTCTTTGTGTCCAGCTAAATTACCTATCAGTTCTATTGGACAAATATATCAGGAGACAGTCCATAGATTCAAGACAAGTTAATTTGTACTCACTCATTCCTTAGAAATTCTTCTAAATTAGCCCAGGATGGATTTACCTAGTTGTGTATAAGAGTGTTAGCATTTCCATTTTTCCCAAGCAAAACCTACAATTTCACTGAAGAATAACTCTTATTTCTATGTTTACTTCAAGAGATGGTGATCTTTCTTACAAGTTGATATTTTCAAGGGCAATTAAACTGCTCTTATCCTTTACAGAAAGAAGCAGATTTTTTTTCTGTGGTTTTGATTTCTAAATAAGTTTCTGCTCCTTGCTATCGCTAATGTGGAACAGGGCTGGGGAGGATGGAGTTAAGGTAAGTCAGGCACAAAGCAGGCAAGGGGGGTGGAAGAAAAAGTAGCTTTCTCTCCAGAGAGGTCTTTGACATGGAAATGTGCCTTCTGAAGACAATGGGGAGGGGAGAAGCCCTGCTGGTTCAGGGGTTGAGGAAGATGAGCCCCCCAAAACAAACGCCATATACCTCCCTAAAACAAACAGTAAGAATGAAAGAATTCACTGTTGTGCTCCTCGCAACCTCCTCAAAGGAGAGAGGAGGTGACAGGGCGCTTGCTCTGCACCAAGCCCTTCAGAAAAGATACTGAGGCTACACTCTCAGATGACAGCATCTCGCACACAATTAGCACAGTGTAAAGCTTAGGTAAATTGGATTTCTTACTTTTCACATTCAGATTGTGAATAAAGGGGACCCTGAGAGGCGAAAAATAGACTTCTGTTATTTTATCAATGGTTAATCAGTGAAATTCTAGAAAGAGTTTCCCACACTTCATTCCACCCCACTTAGGATTTTCTGGCTTTGACCGGCTCCTTGTCACTGTTGTTTAAATTATACTGTGGCCTGCTGTTTCTTCCCTTCTTCAGAAGGGGCCCAAATAATGTCAGTTGATGAGCAAACATGGGAACCTGCCTGAAATTTCCTCACCTTCTCTTGTGTAAGTGTAACTGTTACTTATGTTGTCGGTTTAAAAGTCAGCTTTTCAGAGAAAAATTTATCACAGCAAGTACACAGGCTGTTGGTCATGGAAAACCAAGGAGGACCAAAGACTGGAAGCTGACTAACCCTGTGACATTACTGATGGAAAGTGGTTAGGATGGAACATGACACATACTAAGGACAGATTGTTCTAGCACGCACCCTCCACACCCCCACTCAACACTTCCACTGAAATCACAGGCACCCTTGCAGGGAATGGGATATTTCTCCAAGTGTTAGAAGTTCAGTCCATTTTCCCCTTCCTCCTAAAGGAATAGTGGCAGGAAGATGGGGGAGGGGTAGTTTGTGCAGGAAGCTGATTGGCACATGGAAATCTGGGGGGGGGAGGGGATGGGGGGGGCTCTCTTCAACTTCTCCTTTTCTGGATTGTTCAGTCACTTACATTCCAGGATCCTTCTTAGGGAAGGAGAAGATTGCTATCCCTACTTTCTGTGCAAAAAAATGAAGAGACCACGGTAGAAGGCAAAAGGGAAATGAGGACTGTATTATTTCCCAGATCTCTTCACATTTATATAAACCAGATTCTAAGGGATATCTGGGGAGGCTCTACTCAACCACTTAGCTGCCGTGGATTTCGGGGTTAGTATCTTTCATTTTGAAAGCTAAAAACGATTTTCATTGATAGAAAAAAATAAATACACGCACACACTTTTTTATATGCAGCAAACCCCATATTTCCTCCCCAACAGAGGCGGCCAAGGTTAAACTTGGTTCAGCTTCCCAGTGTGCATGTGTGATATGTATGGCTGATTCCATTTGGCGCACAAGTAGAGATCATACTGTACACAATGTTTGTTACATGCTTTTGCACTTAACAGCATTTCACGAACAAGTTTTCCTGCCAGTAAATATTCTTCTATATTTATTTTTAAAGGCTGCATGTGAATTAATTTCTTTCTGATGCTGGATAACCCCTCCTCAGCAGAGTTGAGAGGAATGCATCAGCGGCATGTCTAGAATCCCGTAATTGCTTTGTCTCTGACATTGACTCACCTGAGTCAAGAGTGCATTCAGGGTGAGCACTAAGGCAAGTCCCTGCTCCTTCAACCTCTTTCTGAGTCTGATGTGGGAAAGGAGGCAGCCAGGAGTCTGTTGCCAAGTTGGGCTCCCTGATATGGGAAGGCCAAAGGGTGCCCAGAGATGTGAACCATAAGAACTTCCCATACTCTTGTTCTTCCCTTAGAGGTGCATTGGTTTTTTTTGCCAACCCACTGACACTTAACCTATGATTCCTTTCCTAGGTCCTGAATTATTATTAAAGCCCAAAATAGATCAAGATAAACATTTTACAGTTAGAAGTTGACTGCAGATGTCTCTGTTATCATGACCTTCATATTTTCAGTGTGGTCTAGACCACAGATAAGTCCACTTCAGAATGCACAGGAAACAGTGAAGAAAAATTGCTTATCTCTCTGTATTTTCCTCTTTTCCTGGTCCTGAACAAGGAGAGCTGCTTCTCTGCCCACTGTTGTCAGCCTCAATTTGCCTTATGTCTTTTTCCCAAGGTCCCAAAGCAGCATACAGGGCAACCTGAGAAGGCCTTCTCCAGCTCCCCCCATAGCTCCTGAATGACATCTCCAGGACAGGAGCTCCCTCGTTCTGCAGCCATGATTTAGGCAGTGGAGGTAGGGCAGAGGGAGGAAAGGAAGGCAGGGCAGGGGTTGGTCAGACTATCATTCTAAACCTTAATAACACATTCTCCCAACTTCAAAGAGGTTATTAAGGTTACATGGTTCTATCTTCAAAAGATCTTAGATTTTTAAGTTCTCATAGGTTGGGTGCAATGTAAGAAAGTATAGAGGAAATAGATGATCAAACATCGATTACGACTAACTCTGACCACATAACTCAACTGGCCCTATTACATTTCCAAGTTCCTTTTTAAAATTAATAGGTCTCAGGGGCAACTTCATATATTATCTCAAAGTCTGAGACATATTAGAAGAAATCAGTCACAAGAAATAAAATATAATAAATGCTGTGGTAACAGCTTGATTTCTTGCTTTGCTTACTAAATGACAGAATTACGTTCAGTAGGCAAATAGCTGAAAATAACTCCAATATAAATAATGACATAATTATATAGTATAATAACTTTCAAATCCACTCCTTATTGTCTCTTCTTACCACTGCCTTACTAATAATACATAACATTATTGAGTGCTTACGGTTTGCAAGACACAGATCTAAGGGTTTTACACGTATCAATTCATTTAATCTTTACAGCCCAATGAAATAGCTGCTCTTTTGATCCTTGATTTATAGAGGAGGAAACTGAAGCATAGGGAAAGTAAGAAACTTCCCCCAAGGTCATGGCTTGGAAGTCCAGGATTCTGAGTCACATCATGAAGCTTCCTGGGTGCTCTGCTGCACCTCTCACTAAGAATTGGCTCTTATTCCCCCTCCCCTTTCCTAATTGATCTCCCTGCCTCCGCTCTCTCTAGCCCACCATTATAGAGCTACCAAGGTAGTTATCCATATGCAAAATTACACCATGTTATCATGCCTGGTTAGAGCTCGTCAATGATTGCCTTTCTCCTACAGAACAAAGTCCAGCCTGCTTAGTGTAGACCCCAGCATGTCTCCTATTCTCACCTGAAACGTCCTTTCAATGTCATTGTCTTTCCACCACTCACCGCACACATGTTCTCCACATTTTCTTATCTCTAAGATTTTACATAACATTCTCTTCCTCAATCTTTGTCACTGTTTGGAATCCAGATGAAATTCTAGCTCCTCCATGAAGCCTCCCTCTATCTCAAAACAAGAAACAACTTCGCACTCCTCAAGGCCCTCACTATACTACAATCATTTCCTATGATCTTTACTTTTTTTTCTTTTTTACAACCTTTTTTTTCTTTTTTGACTTTTTAGGTGCTTGTATGGATTACAGCTCCTAAAAATTAAAGAGCCGGGCTGCGCAACTTTAAACTTAACCATCCCTTATAATGTCTTGTGCACAGTAGATGCTCAATAGATGTTCATTGAGTGGAAATTCCCTTAGATTCTGTATGGGACGAGAATATCCTGTTTGCCACTTGGGTCTGTTTTCGCCCACGGAGCAGGGTGGGAAAAGTTTGTTGTGGCCATGCAAGAAGGAAAATTCCCAAAGTTGAGGGGAGACCATGACTCAAAATATAATGTCACTGAGTTATCAATTGTGGTCTTATATTTCTGCTGCGTGAGTAAGAAGGGGAAACTACTCTGCAGATGGCATGGCTTTTTTTTCTTCCACCGCCTGTTTACTCCTCTTCTGAATGGCCCCATCATGATTAAGCCTAACCGACCACTTACAAAAATGTCTCCCCATTCTATACAATGCATATTGGCTGTTGCAGAAAAACCAAATTCAGTCATGGCCCCATCCCTCTGCTCCTTCTACCTGTCCAAAATTCTCTTTGCTCCCATGAAGGCACTGTTTGCAAGGGTGGCCAGTAGCATGCTATTAGAAGGAGATAGCACAGGTAACAAAACATTTAAAAAAGAAAAACAAGAAGAAACAGAAAATATTAAAAATATTGGGCATGGGGAAGAAACAAAAATTGTAAGAAGTCATTTAAAAAGCAAAAATGAAAAGCAATGGGGCACCATATAAGGAAAAAAAGAAAACCCACTCCTCCTTTTTTTCCTTAAAATAGTATTCTGTCCTCTGCTGAAACCTGGAGCACTCCATCTGCCTTTACTTCCCTAAACCACACTTTCTCAGATGTAGCAATAATAAAAATGTATATCCCCAGGACACCTGGGTGGCTCAGTCAGTTAAGCATCTCACTCTTAATTTCAGCTCTCAGGATCTCAGGGTCATGAAATGGAGCCTGGCATCGGACTCCCCACTCAGAGCTAGTCTGCCTGAGATTCTCTCTCTTTCCCCCCTCCTCTCCCCCTACTCGTGCGCATCCACCCACTCTCTCTAATAAATAAATAAAAAATCTTAATAAAAACAAACCCTGATATCCCCAATATCCCAAAGAGTTGAAACGCTTGCCTCCAAATTACCAAACAGCTTCATAAAGACCCTTATTTCCCACTTAGATAAGTTCCTACATTTTATTGCTTGGTCATGGGTGAACTTTGCATTGATATTATACAGATTAATGGAAAAAATGACACTGCTTCCATTAAGACAATATAACTGGGTCTTACCTTTTCCCCACTCCCTCTTTACCAGCATAACATGTTCCTCTAATTTTGTCTCCTGTCAACCATCATAAACAGTAGCTACACATTACAATGAATGAGATTTGCAAACTTTATATAACTAAATAAATTTTAGTTCAGTTGAATAACACTAAGATAGTCATCATAGATAAGATGTAGAAAATCTCAACAAAAATCTTCACATTTATGCAGTCCTCCTGGCATTGGTTCAAAACATTAACGGTTCTTTCCAGCAATTCTTTTTCATCACTTTACTTTAACCCAGGGACTCTCTATGTCTTTGTTTCGGAGCCTGCAAACTAGTACATTTGCGTTCCACACCAAGAGTGAGGTATTTTCTTAAAATATTTGGCGTGCTCATGTCAGCTAAGTCTTTACTAGTTGAAGGTTTTTGTTAATCTTTTTTCTTTTCTTTTCTTTTTTCTTTTCTTTTCTTTCCTTTCCTTTCTTTCTTTCTTTCTTTCTTTCCTTTTTGTCTTCCTTTCGTTCTTCCCTTATTACAACCATCATATTTTCCCTCTACATCATCAACTTGATTGATCTTTCCTAAGGTCTATTNCTTTTTGTCTTCCTTTCTTTCTTCCCTTATTACAACCATCATATTTTCCCTCTACATCATCAACTTGATTGATCTTTCCTAAGGTCTATTCCTAGAAACCTGATTTTCTCCCTACTCTTTCCTCCAGACTTTGATTCTAGGTACCTCCTAAAATCTGTTAGTCCATTGCGAACTAGTGAGTCCTGGTTAAAATCTAACCAAGTGAAATTCAATTTTAAAAAAAAATTAAAATTCAGCAACTAAAAAGAAAAACATATAAACAACTGCACAGGCACAAGATGGGGGCATAGCTTACAGCTACATGAGTAAGGAATACGGGGAGATTTTACTGCTTTGCCTGCACTATGACAGGCCACAGTATGAGAAGCCTGATGAAAAGGAATGTGTTTTTATGCTACATTCATGGGAGCATCAAGACTAGATTATAAGAGGGAAAGTTCTACTTTCCTCTGCATTTTTCCGAAGTTACCTGTAATATTGTCTTCTGGTAAAGGTAGTACATTTGAAGAGGTATAAAGGCAAACTAGAGAATGCCCAGTGCAGAGAGTAATGAGTAAGAAGTAACAGATGAATTGCACTGACTCAGATGGAGTTAACAGGGAGCAGATTTGCCATCCTGCCCAAAACAAAACCCAAAAAACTAGATAAAATATATGACACAAATTNGCCCAGTGCAGAGAGTAATGAGTAAGAAGTAACAGATGAATTGCTCTGACTCAGATGGAGTAACAGGGAGCAGATTTGCCATCCTGCCCAAAACAAAACCCAAAAAACTAGATAAAATATATGACACAAATTTTTAAGACAATGGACCTCAGGTAACAAAGGACAGTGATTTTTGAGAGATGATGGGGGGAAAAAAGGTAAATTCTATCATTATTCCTGGTTACTGTCTTGAGAGCAATATCAACTAGTGGCTCAGGGTGAAGAAAGCCAGATGAAACTTGATGGACACCCTGAGTTGAGGATATAGGACTGAGAGTCAATGAGATCACAGTAGCTAGAGCTCACAGAACAAAGTACTAGAGAGGGAAGTGATGAAAAGAAAGAAACTCCTGGACCTTCAGAAGATCCTCCTCGAGTACCGAGCAGACTACTAACCAGACTACACATGTGAGGAAACTACTTGATGTTGAGGAAAGAACCACCTGAAAGGATTAGAGCAAACAGTTTCCGGTGTTCATAGTTGGCTGGGAAAAGTGCCTGTTCCCATGAACCAGACTAGAAAATCTTAGAATTTATAGGGCATGGGTAAATTCAAAGGGTCCCAACTCAGTAATAGGGAATAAATAACCCCAGAGTAAATGTTACTCTGGTTCTGACTAACAGATCTTAAAAGAAAGACCAAATAGATGCAAACTGTTCCCACATTATTTAGCTGCATCCCAGAACAAAGCCCAAGAATATTTTTAGGAATATAAAATTATGCAGCACCCAGGAAAGTAAAATTCACAATGTCTGGCATTCAGTCAAAGATTACCAGATATGCAAAGAAGGAAAATAGGATAAAACAAGAGGAAAATGGCATTGAAACATTCCTAGAACTAATGACAGATGTTAGAATTAGGAGAAAAGGACGTTGAAGCAGTCATGATGAATGCATTCAACATGCTAAGAAGAATTTATGTAAAGGCATAACAAACTTGAAGAAATGAGAACTATATAATGCCTTAGGTAAAAATACAATGAATGAGATTTGCAAACTTGTAGATGTAACAATAGAAACTTCCCATATGAAGCACAGAGGAAAAAAAATAATTAAAAAAAGAAAAGAAAAACAAAGTGTATAACAATATCACAAAGGTCAGGAGGAGTGAAATGGAAGTACACTATATTAAAGTCTTCATATTATTTATGAAATGGTAAAAATCACTTAAATGTAGACTGAAATAAGTTAAATCGTATACAATAAATCATTAAGCAACAACTAAAATAACAAAGCAATTATAATAAGCCAACAAAGGAGATAAAATGAAATCATTAAAAAAACTGATACAAAAGAAGGCAAAAAAGAGGAGAAAGAAAGGGGAGAACTCCATTGAAAAATACTTAGAACTAATGGCAGATGTTAGAATTAGCAGAAAAGAACATTCCAATTAAAAAGCAAAGATTGTCAGATGTACCAAAAAAAAAAAAAAAAAGCTAATTATATGCTACCTAAGAAACATCCTTTAAATATAAAGGCACAAATATGTTATAAATAAAAGTATGGAAAAGGTTATATATGGTAACACTAACCAAAAAGAAAGCTGAAGTGGTTATATTAATATAAGACAAAGTGGATATTAAATAAAATATAAGGATAAAAATGATCATTTCTTAATGGTTTAGGGACCAATTCATCCAGAGGACATAAAAGTGTTAACATTTATGCATTCAATAACAGAGCTTCAAACTATATGAAGTGAAATCTAATAGAACTGCAAGAAAAAATGGAGAAATATAAATTATAGTTGAAGATTTAAATTTACTCCTCTCAGTTAGTATCCAAAATATAAAAGGAACTTATAAAACTAAACACTGAAAAATCAAATAATCCAATTAAAAATAGGCAGAAGACATGAACAGACATTTTTTCCAAAAAAGACATAAACAAGGCCAACAGACACATGAAAAGATGCTCAACATCACTCATCACCAGGGAAATACAAATCAAAACTGCAGTGAGGTATCACCTCACACCTGTCAGAATGGCTAACATCACAAACACAAGAAACAACAGGTGTTGGTGAGGATGTGGGGAAAGGGGAACCTCTTATACTGTTGGTGGGAAAGCAAACTGGTGTAACCACTCTGGAAAACAGTATGGAGTTTCCTCAAAAAGTTACAAATAGAACTACCCTATGATCCAGCAATTGCACTACAAGGTCATTTACCCAAAGAATACAACAATACTAATTCAAAGGGATACATGCACCTTGATGTTTATAGCAGCATTATCTACAATACCCAAATTATGGAAACAGCCCAAGTGCCCATTTACTGATGAATGGATAAAGAAGATATAGTATATATGGAATACACACACACACACACACACACACACGAATATTACTCAGCCATAAAAAAAGAATGAAATCTTATCATTTACAATGTGGACAGAGCTGGAGTATTATGCTAAGCAAAATAAGTCAGTCAGAGAAAGACAAATACCATGATTTCATCCATACACAGAATTTAAGAAACAAAACAAATGAGCAAAGGGAAAAAAAAGAGAGGAAAACCAAGAAACAGACTCTTAACTATAGAAAACAAACTGATGGTTACCAGAAAGGGGGGGATGGGTGAAATAGGTGATGGAGATTAAAGAGGGTACCTATAATGAGTGCTGGGTGTTGTATGGAAGTGTTGAATCAGTACATTGTACACCTGAAACTAATATTACACTGTATGTTAACTGGACTTAAAAACTTTTTAAAAATTTTTAAAATATACATAAATAAAATAAAAATAAATTTACTTCTCTCAATATTTGATAGAACAAATAGACAGAAAATTATCTAGGACATAGGATACTTGAACAACACAATCNAAATTATCTAGGACATGGGATACTTGAACAACACAATCAATCAAATTTACCTAACTGACACCTATAGAACACTTCTCTCAACAATAGTAGAATACACATTCTTTTTAATTGCACAGGAAACATTTATCAAAGCAAACCATATCCTGGGCCATAAATTTAGTCTCAATAAATTTAAGAGGATTGGGGAATCTGGGTGGCACAATTGGTTGAGCAACTGACTCTTAGTTTTGGCTCAGGTCATGATAAAGCCCCTCATCAGGCTCTGTGTTCAGCACAGAGTCTGCTTAAGTTTCTCTCCCTCCTCTCCTCCTGCCCCTCCCCCCTCTAAAATAAATAAATAAATCTTTAAAAGCAAAACTTAAAGAGTAAATAAATAAATAAATAAATAAATATAAGAGGATTTAGGTCATACAAAGTGTCTGCTCTGACCACAGAGGAATTAAATTAGAAATCAAAAACAGAGCTCTAGAAACTAAGTAACAAGCTTCTACATAACCCAAAGGGCAAAGAAGAATTACAAAAGCAAATTAAGAAGTATTTTAAGCTAAAAAAAAAAATATGACATATGAAAATTTACAAGATGCTGCTAAAATATTTTTATGGGGAAATTTATAGTGCTGAATGACTATATTAGAAAATAAGGTTTCAAACCAATTTACTTAGTTCCAACCATAAGAAATCAAAACAGGGTTTGGCAAACTATGGCTCTTGGGTCAAATCAAGATGACTGACTTTTCGCAGAAATAAAGTTTTCTTAGAGCACAGCCATGCTCATTCTTCTATATTCTATGGCAGCATACATGCTGTGATGGCGGAATTGAGTAGTTGGACAGAGAATGTAGGGCTCACAAAACCTAAAATACTGTATCTAGTCCTTTGCACAAAAAATTTATTCAACCCTGAACTAGAAAAAAACCAAAGTAGATGGAAGAAAATGAATAATAAGGATCACAAAGAATTCAGTGGAATTTAGAAAACAAAATGAAAAGTCTATACTTCTTGGAGAAAATGTATAAAAATAATTAACTATTAGCCAGATTTATCAGAAAAATGAGGAAGATACAAATTACCATTATGAGAAATGATAGAAGTTAAATCAATATAGATTCTACAGATAAAAGGAAAATAAAATATTTTGAACTTTGTGCTAACAAATTCAACAACAGATGAAATCGACAAATTTCTTGAAAAACATAGATGACTAAAGGTCACTGAAGAAATAGGTAATCTGAATAATACTGTACTTATTAAAGAAAATAAATTTGTAATTAAAAATCTCTCAAAAGAAAATTCCATGCCTACATGGCTTCACTGGAGAATTCTTTCAAATTTTAAGAAAGAAATAATAACAATTTCATGCAAATTCTTCTAGAATATTGAAGAAGGATTCTTCTCATCTCAATCTGTGAGGCTATCTCCCCCCTGATACCAAAAGCAGACAAAGATGCGAAGACCAAAAAATTCTATACCAATATCTCTCACAAATAAAAATGCAAAAATTCTTTTAAAAAACTAGCAAATCAAGTCTAATGATATATTTAAAAAGATAACACATCATGATAGAGTGGAGTTTATCCCAGGAAAGCAATGTGAATGAGCAATTTTTATCTAAAATTTGAAAGTCAATTAATTTAATTTATCAAATTAATATGCTGGAAAAGAAAAACCATATGATCATTTCTCTCAAAAGAAGCAGAAGTAACATTTAACAAAACTTAACATACATTTCTGTTAAAAATTCTCAGAAAATTAGAAATAGAAGGGAACTTGCTCAATTTGATAAAAGGCATCCATGAAAACCTACTACTAATATCATACTTAATGATGAAGAAATAAATCTTTCCCCCTAAGATCAGGAAAAATATAGGGATGTCTGAACTTATTATATTTATTTAACCTTATATTGAAGGTTCTAGATGGTACAATTAGGAATGAAAAAGAATGGGGCGCCTGGGCGGCACAGTGGTTAAGCGTCTGCCTTCGGCTCAGGACGTGATCCCGGCGTTATGGGATCGAGCCCCACATCAGGCTCCTCTGCTATGAGCCTGCTTCTTCCTCTCCCTCTCCCCCTGCTTGTGTTCCCTCTCTCGCTGGCTGTCTCTATCTCTGTCGAATAAATAATAAAATCTTTAAAAAAAAAAAAAAAGGGGGAATGAAAAAGAAATAAAGGCACCAGATTAGAAAGGAAGAAAAAAGTTCTCCTTACTGTTAAACAACATGAGTGTGTAAAAAAATCCCTTGGAACATATAAAAAAGCTGCTATACTTAATAGTATGTTTATCAAGTTTGCAGAACACAAAATAAAAAATCAACTGTGTGTTCAATATTTTGGCAAAAAATTGAAAATTAAATTTTTAAATATTTTATTTATTTATTTATTTGAGAGAGAGAGAGAACGTGAGAGAGAGAGATCACAAGCAGTGGGGAGGGATAGAGGGAGAAGCAGAGTCCCTGCTGAGCAGGGAGCCAGATGCAGGACTCAATCCCAGGATCCTGGGATCATGACCTGAGCCAAAGGCAGACGCTTAACTGACTGAGATACCCAGGTGCCCAAAAATTAAAATTTTAAAAATAATTAAAAAATACAAATCTTGTAGGAGTAAATTTGACAATAGATATGCAAGACTGATATGTGAGTATCTACAAAACACTGCTAAAACAAACTGAAGAAGACCCAAGTAAATGAAGGGATAGCAACCCTCCATTATGATGTTAATTCTCCCCAAACTGGTCTAGATTCAGTGCAATCCCAATCAAAATCCCAGCAGGCTGTTTTTGTAGATATTGACAAACATCCCAAAATTCATATGAAAATGTGATGGACCTAGAATAACAACACAACTTGAAAAATGTAGAATAAAGTTGGAGAACTAATTCTACCTGATTTCTTCTTATTGAGTTATTATATTATTTTTATAAAAGATTTTTAAAACTACAGTAATCAAGTTGATATGGTAGACATTTAAAGACAGATAAATCAGTGCAATAGAGTTAAGAAATAGAGCTTTACATACAGGAATAACTTATTTTTAATCGAGTTGCAAAGACAATTCAGTAGCAAAAGGATATTCTTTCAATAAATTGTTCAAGAATAACTGAATATCTATATGCAAAATACGATGAACTTCCATCTTATCCAAAGGCATATATAAAAATTAATTCAAAATTGATTATAGATCCAAATGTAAAATCTAAAAGTGTAAAACTTTTAGAAGAAACTGTAGCAGAATTTCTTTGTGAACTTTGGTTAAGAGAAGATTTCATAGATAAAATACCAAAAACATGATCCATAAAATAAATAATTGATAAGTTGGATTTCAATAAAGTTAAAAATCATTTTCAAAAAACACTGATAAAAGATGAAAAGACAAACCACAGACTAGAGAAAATATTTTCAAATCGTATGTCTGATAAAAGAACTGTATCCGGAGAAGAAAAAGAACTTTCAAAACAAAAATCCAGTTTAAAAAGATAGACAAAAAAGTGGAACAGATATTCACCAATGGAAGTATACAAATGGCAAAAAAGCACATGAAAAGATGTTTAAAATTATTAGTCATTAGAGAAATGCACATTAAAACCGCAAATAGCACTAGACATCATAATTACAGACTGATCCATCCAAGTGCTGGTGAGGATATAGAGGAAGTGCAACCCATAAACTGCTGGTAGGGTTTTTTCAAATGGTAAAACCACTTTGGAAAGTTGTTTGGCGGGGTTTGTTGTTGTTGTTGTTGTTGTGTTGTTGTTGCTAAGTTAGATCATAAGTACATATGATCTAATCTTACAATCCTAGTTATGTATCCAAGAACAATGAAATCTTATGTCTATACAAAGACTTGTATATGAATGTTCAAAACAGTTTTATTTGTAATAACCAAAAACTGGCAAAAGCTCAAATTCCATCAACAGGTGAATAAACAAACACATGAGGTATAGCCATACAACAGAACGTTATTCAGCAGTACAAAAAAATAGACTACTGGTATACCCTACAACAGGTCTAGACCTCAACATAATTATTCTGAGTGAACGAAGCCAGACTTCCCAATCCACCCTCCTCAAAATAGTACATATTGATTGATTCTACTGATATGAAACTCTAGAAGGTACAAAATAATCTACAGTGACAGAAAGCAGGTCAGTCATCTCCTGGGGACTGAGACAGGCTAGGAGGAAGAGGGAAAGTATTAACAAGGGTCATAAGGAAAGTCTTGAGGGTGATGGATATGTCCACTATCTTGACTGTGAGGATGATGTGTGGATATATACATATGACAAAACTAACCTAGTTGTACACTTTTAACATGTTTAGTTTATGGTATATCAATTATACCCAATAAGCTGTTTCTTTAAAGAAAAAAAGAAATAACTGTTAGAAATATTTGGCCAAGAAGAGAGAAAATTTAAGATGAATAGGATAAGCATCCTTAAAAACTTGAAAGGCTATCTCTGAGCCAGATGGCTCTAGAAGAACTTAACAGGAAGAAAAATTGGGGTTATACAGATGTGTAACCCTGCTAAATCCATGCTCTACATAGTCGAGTGTTAGACTGGTGCCATAATCAAGAGACATAGTCCAGCTAACAAAAAGGAACATAAGAATAATTCCATTTCCTCCCTTGCATTTCTTGCGCGATATGAAGTATATAATCTCCAGTGATTCTTCTTAAAATTTCCTTTTTCCCTCCAACATTTTTCTCATACTCTGTTGGTTCTGTGCCATATTCCCCTAGCCCATCTGCTTTTTATTCTTCTCTTTACTGTTCCTCATTCTGCATCACAAAAGTCTAAACAAATAGTCTGGCAACAGCAGATCTGTCCTTGGACAATGAAGAAGGGGAAAAAACTGAGTGAGTGACACTAGAATCTACTTGACCAAGCTAAGGGTGAGAAAAACTTTGGAATGTTCACTCAGTGAGAGGAAGAACACTGATGAAGTTAAGAGCATGGGCTCCAGAGTTAGAATTTTGGGGTCCTGTGCCCTGCTCTATTATGTACCAGCTGTGTGTGACATTGACAAATCTATCCAACCTCTCTGCGTTTCATTTACCTCATCCATGAAATAGAGATAATAATAGCCTCCGAAGGAATCTTTGAGCATTAAATGATTTAATACATGTAAGACACTTGAACTAAACGTGACAATAGGAAGCTCTCTGTAAGAACGAGTTATTCATATTGTATATTAATAATCTTGACCCTTTCACACCGAAGATATTTTTGGAAATCAGTGCTTAGCCAAAATGGAATGGGGAGCCTCAAGTGGCAGTGAGCTCCCTCTTTCTAGAAGTGATCAAGCTGATGCTATATGAGTACTCCACAGGGAAACTGTACATCGGATTAATTCATTTGATACTGACTAGACCAGGAACCACTGAAGTCTCTTTCATATGAGAGTCTATATCTCCATGCAGCTTTTTCTGTCTTGGTTATTTTTTTCCTGCTTTCCCAATTCATCCACCCTACTTCAGAACATCCTGAATTCTCTTGATCCTAGATTTTTTATTTTAGCTTGAAGGTGTTTCATAAAAAGCCTTCTTTCAGATGACAAAACTGACAATTCATAAAAGAGAGAAATAAAAATATGAAAAATGTTAACCTCACAGGAAATCAAATATTTGATAATATGAAGAATGCCCCTGCCTTGTGTATACCCAAGTTTTTAAACCACTTAGATTTTTATAAAAAATGTAAAATGTTTTCAGCCAACTGACACCTACATGAAACAAATCTTTTTGCAAGATGGATGAAACAGAAAAACAAATTTGAAGTTAATATCTTCCAAGTAGAGAATTGACAGGTATTTAACTACAAAATTCATTTCCCTGTTTTCTTTTTTTTTTTTTTTCCCTACTTCTACATTCAGGAAAATTCTAAGTAAACAAACAGGTTTTTCTACACTGGTGTTCAAAGGAAAATAAATCCATTTTCTAATCAGAGTGAAATCAGTAATAATTATCAGACTTTGTCCCCACATCTGACTCTCTCTAGCCCCAGAATGTGGGTGGGGTGCTTTTCCTTCAGTTAAAGGCTATCACCACCTCCTCTGAGCACTCATTCCCCCTTTCCTATGCCTTCTATTTTTTTCTCTATTCTGACATTCCCCCAAACCTGCAAATAACTCCATGTTCCTCCCATTCATTAAAAATCCTCCTTTAACCTCGGATCCATCTCCAACTACCAAGCAATCTATCATATCTGCATCTTTGCTCATTTTGTCTGTCTACTACCTCCCTCGTCTCCCCTTTAATTCTGCTGACTGTTATTCCTTTGTAAGAATGATTTCAGATTCATTTCCTAACTATGATACCAGACACTACCTCCAACCCACCAAGAGCGATAGATGTCTCAGAAGGGCTCCAATAATACCCCAAAATACTCCAGTGAAATTACCAGTTTACTTCAGTAGCCTTGAGAGTAGGGCTACTAGGCTTGGCCCATAGTAAATAAAGAGATATACACAGACTTTTTACAGAAGGAATGAATGCCCCAATCCTGGACAAAATGCATATGAAAAGGAACTGATGTAAATTTTTGCTCTAACTTTAATATACAGTCTTGGCTATTGGGGTTTTAAAATTTTCAGATCCAAAGGGAAAGTAGTCAGTAATCTGTATAGCCCTGAGTTCTGTTTCTGTATGCAACAATGTGTAAGCTCCAAATACTAGTCATTTTTTGGTCCCCACCAATCAGTAATTCAATCATGAATACACATTTTTCCCTAGGCCATTTGGGCTAATCTTGCTGTGATCTACATAACTCCTTTGACCTTGTCCTCCACATTCATATACCAGTGTACTGCCATGGGCATCCCCAGATTGTCAATTACTTCCTGGCTGGCATAGAATTGACCAAAGTAATATATGCCTTCATACTCAACATCATAGGCTTTGAGATATAGGATTATCTGGAGATAATATTTAAGCTTTATTTATCCGAGGCCACATAATTTGATTTTTTTTTATTTGGAGACTTTTGAAAGTTTAAAATTTTTCATTTCATGTATCTTATTTTTTTAAATGTCCCTTCTTTGAGGTTCATTGTGGAACAGAACTATCTAAAGAGCTTTGCTTACCTTTTCTTATTTAATATTTACAAGAACCTTACCAAGTTTACATGATAATCATAAATTTATGCCCATTTTGCAGTTGAGAAAACTGAGGTGTAAAGAGATCAGGAAAGTTAATTTAAGCCATATAGCCTGTGAGGCTTGAGTCAAGAGAGGCTCACGCTCTTAACCAGTACTCCACACTGTCTCCTGGCAAATCCAGGAAGAGATCCTCAGAGAAAAACTGACGATAGATACTTAAGGGCGTAGTTGAAAAGAGAATAAAGACTGAGAATATATTTCTTATTAACAGAGTGCACATGTTTTTTAAAAGATAGAGTGACGTGGGGAAAGAAGAAAAAAATGAAAGATCTCAAAAGTAACACTTTGGTCTAAAGAGGTTCCTCAAAGCAAGTACTTGACTCTCTCAGGCCATTGGTCATGGATTTAGATTTTCTTTCAAGCTATTGATAGCAAGTGAAATGGCAGTTTACAGATTTAGTTAATCATTGTTCTCTCAGTGAGCAAATTTTTCAACCTCTTTTAAAAACAGTCAAGTAAGAGAACTAAAACATATTAAGCCAACTTGGATGGGAAAGGAGAGTCTTAAAACATTTGCACTGACATCATTGCTTACCTAGTAGAGACCCTCCTAATATTCTAGGAAAAACAACTCCTTGAGGAAGGGTTTCTGTTCTCAGAGAACATTCCACAAACCTTTATAATTAAGAAGAAAATGCAAGGCCCAAGAGACGTTACCCTACCAACAAAATCATCCTAAACATACATGAATTTATTTTCTAAAGTAATAGATAAAAATAAGATAATTAAATATGAATAAATGGAGGAGCGCTGTTGTCTGTTTTCCTGTTATATGAACCCATCTCTGTCTTCTCTTTGAGTTAATCGTCATCAAATTACAGTAAATCAGAGATGGCAGGGGCTGTAACTGGCTGGATACCAGTGTTTCTCATTGTTTGGTTATACTGGAAAGTCTTTGGAATGAGCTTAATCTGAAAGACTTTTAAACCAGCAATTCTCTTAGACTTCTAAACGTCAGAGGTTTGGGGGCTTCTGTTTATTTCTTTTTGGGTTCTGGTGGAGAAGACATGAAGGGAGGAGTGTGTTTATGTGTGATATTTTTTTTTTCTTAAATTAAAAATAAGACAATAGTAAGATTCTTTCTCTTCCTCCCAGCCCCCTTCACACACACACACCCTCTTTCCCTTACACAACTTGTGTTGTTTGGAAGCCTAAGAGAATGGGAAAGGGGCTCAGGGGTGTGAAGATGGAGACATTCAATTTTAATTTCATACATTTCTGCCTGTTTGCGTTTTTTTAACCATGTTTGTGTGATATTTTCAGTTAAAATAACCTTTCTGGACGCTGAACAAAATGGAAAGGCTGCACACACACATACACAGGCAGCTGTTAAATAAAGAAGGAAGAAGGGAAGTACAAGCAAAATATTCCAAGATGGCAGTGCCGTTAGTATTATTCTCTGGCTGAAAAGTGAAGTTTTTCCTGCAGGTTTAGGTTGTTTTCCCTCGCTCAGGGGTGGGGTGAGGGATAAGGAAGCCAGATTTGCATCTGCAGCTGATTGGCAGGTTCTGTGAGAAATTATTCACTCCAATAAGTTTTGTTATTTTGGCAATTTCTTTCGCAAAATTGATGGTGCCCTTTACTTTCAGGCGGGGTGGGGCGGGGGGGGGAATGGGATGTTGTTTCTAGTGACTGCTGGGAGAAGGGAGTGGGGGGCAGCTGTCTGACTGAGAGACTGAAAAGGTTCCCGGAGAATGGAATGTTGTTGTTTCTCAGTTTTTGAAGCCACTTTTCTTTTTGATCATGTTTGTACTTTAAAATTTCACACTGTGGTCAAACTAGGCAAGGTATAATTTCACATGTTCCCCATAAACACTGGACAACCACACTTGTCCTGTGTGCACATAGGCACACAATTTTTATGGACATTTAAGAGGAGTACCTTGGTCAGGAGGGAAATCACATTTTAATAACCAAAACGTGACAGTCAAATATTTTAAATGCAGCCTCTTTTTTGCCTTTCCTATAGAGTCTTCTTCTTACTTTTTAAGAGGTAACACATAAATCCAAGCGCTGTCCTTCTCAACTATAGTTTAGAGTTACACTGAAGAAGACGGTTCTAAATAAAATAAAGTTAAAATATACATTTCAGATGAAGCATTCCACTGAGACATAAAAAAGCAAGCTTTAAGTTTACTAAAAAGGAATATTCCAGCAATTACCAAAAGATTCCACAGCTGCTAAACTAGAGAAACTATTTTTCTTTCTTTGAGGCTAACTCATCATCTCTCACAATTACCTCATAACTAATCAAAGCTTTTATGAAAACGTTAGTAGCCAAAAGAGCCACTTTGATTGCCTTCATTCCATTGGAACACTATTTACAGGCCTGTTTACTGCCACTAATAACTTTTTTTTTATTTTAAAATTTGCTCTCCTGAAATCTGCTTTAACAACAACAATAAAATATGGTCTAAAGTATTAACATAGTATATGGATAGAGCATCAATTTCCTTAAGCATTTCTTTACAACATGTAATAAAAAAGTACTCTGGGGAAAGGAAAGAATGCTAGTTGTTGATCTTGATGACTGCTGTATCCAGGTTTGGTGGAACCTCTTCATGTTATTTGAGGAAACATGCTTGGAGGAGCTATTATGAGAATATATGTGCAACGGGGCGCCTGAGTGGCTCAGTCAATTAAGTGTCTGACTTTTGATTTCAGCTCAGGTCATGATCTCAGGGTCATGAGACCGAGCCCAGCATAGGGCTCTGCACTGGGTATGGAGCCTGCTTAAGATTCTCTCTCTCTCCCTCTCCCTCTGCCCCTCTTCCCCTTAAAAAAAAAAAAAGGAATATATGTGCATGACTTATAGAAATTCACGATCAACAGCCATACCTACATTAGATTGTGATCCAGGCCTGTATTCATGAGATGTTTGACCAAGCCTTTACATTAGGTTTTGCTAATACAGTCATGTATCAGAGATAGATACTGCTCTTAAAATGCATATAAGGATTTTAAGGAATTGTTCCTTTCTAGTATGTCCAAGACCCTCATACCAGTCAGCTATTACCAAAACAATGCTACATAATTAAACTAAAAATCTTCACATTTTATTGGCTTACAAAAATAAGCTTTTTTTTTTTTTTCTTGCTCATAGATCTGTAAATTAGGCTCAACTGATATAGGCCAGGCTTAGCTGGGTTTGGCCCCACACTCTGGGTTGGGTGCAAATCTGCTAATCTCTCCATGAACCTGTGGCTATGGAAGGCATGTTTTCAAAGCAAAAGAAAAGAGCGCAAAAGGGAAAGTTCCTCCACATATTTTAAGCACTTGCTACTGTCACATCTGCTGACACCTCATTGGTCAATAAAAATCACATGGCCAAGGCCAGCACCAAGGGGACAGGAAAGTAGACTTCTCTCACAGAAAAAAAAAAAGAGAGTTAACACTTGCTAGACAAAAATCCAATCTCCCAAGACCCTCTTTTCTTTTCATATCATTCTTTCTTTCTCTACAGGTCTCACCAAACCCAGAGATATCCTTCTTATCTATGGATTATCTATGGATAATTCACTAATTATATGTCTAGGGTAGAACTCTCATCTTAGTTCCAGAGTTTTATGACCAAGAAACCACTTGGCAACCATACTTGGATGTTTTAAAGACAGTTCAAATGTAATATGTCTTAAATAAAACTCATGATTATTCCCACTACCTCTGATAGACCAAAATTGGCATTCTTCTAGCGTTCTCCATACCACTGAATACCACAATATCCATCTATGCAAACCAGAAATCTAGGAATCTATAATATTCCTTCTCCTTCAACTGCCAAGTCCAATTAATTGTTAAGATTCATTTTACCTTCTGCATGTATCTTGAAACTTTCATTTCTGCTTCTCTTCATCTTTACCAGCATCCTGTTCCACCCTAGCATCAATTTATTTCTGCTAATATCTATTAGAGGCCAAGACTGGCCCTATTTAATTTGGTTTCCACTTAGAGCAATATTTTTGAAAAGCAAATCTGATTATGTCACCATTCCTGCTTAACACCATTTAATGGTTTTTGTGATTTTAAAATATGTCCCAAATTCCTTGACACTACTTCTTTCAAAAAGTGGAGCTTAACTGCTCTCCCTTTGAATGTTCAGAGGAATTAGTGATTTACTTCTAACAAATAGAACATGATGGAAATCCTATGTGACTTCTGAGACTAGCTCATGCTCTCTCTTGCTTGCTCACTCTCTCACTCTCTCCCTCTCATCAGTTGCTCTGGGGAAGACAGCTGCCACGGCCTGTGGATACTCAAGCAGGCTTGTGGAGAGGTGGATATAAAAAGGGCTGAGACATCCCACCAAGAGCAGTACCAATGTGCCAGCTACGTAGGGGAGCCACTGTGGAGACCCTCAGCTCCAGCCAAGATTCCAGATAACTGTAGAGCTTTGGCCCACATCTTGACAGCAACCTCGTGAAAGGCCTGAGCCACAACTGCCCAGCTAAGCTGTTCCCAGACTCCTGATTCACAGAAACTGTGAGATACTAATTGTTTATTATTTTTTAAGTCACTAAGTTTGTGGCAAGTTGTTACACTGCTGTAACATAACTTCCCATGGCTCTTAGGACAAAGAAAAAAAATACCTAACATGCTTGTAAAAACCTGTATTCAACTCCCTAGCCCCGTCCTATAACATATCTCCCCATTCTGCCTCCCAGACATTCAGGCCTTCTTTCAATTCTTTGCACACACCATGCTCCTTTTTACCGCAGGGCTTTTGTTCATACGCCTCCTTCTTCCAGTAAAGGTATTTCTTTATATAGTCAGAGTTATAGCCTATATTTCCACTAAATTTCAGCAACCTTGTTACTTCCTCAGGTATACTTTTCCAGATAGCACTGACCTGGACAAATTCCCTTATTATAACCTCTCTCTGTAGCAGATGTCTCATTCACCTGTATATGTATTCATCATGGATCATTTGATTCCTCTCTCTTTTCCCACTAGACTACATGAGTGCAGTTTACTCACCATTGTAGCCGCCGTACCTATAACATGAGAGGCACAGAGCTGGCAATCAAGGACAATGTGTTGGGTGCATGGATGGACCGACATGGATGCACATAGGAGCAACGATAGCACCAGGCAAACACTGGCAGGTTCAGAGGGACCAGAGCTGGAAGTTAAGGCAGACTGTCAAACTGACCTTTTATCTCCACAATTTCTGCTGCCTCTGTCTTTCCACCTCTCTTCAGAGGTTGCCTTCCCCTTCCCCCGTGCTTCACCTTAGAAGTTTCCAAAACTCTTATCTCTATTTTCCCTGTTTGTCAACCTCAGCTGTCAACAAAGGGTCAAATAAAATAATTCACACCAAGGTGCCTGTCGCCAGCATGCAATCCCATTATGCTGGAAGACACAGGAGGGAAGTAGAGAAGAGGAAATGAGCTGGCAGGAGGGGCAGACCCCAAGACAGAAGGGAGGCCAGGTAAGGGCTGGCAACTCTGGAGTAAATCCAGGCCAGGGAGAGCAGAAGACAAAGGAGAGGGTGGCAGGGCTGGTTCAGACCAGTGCCCAGCAGGACTCCTGATCTGAAGACGTTTGAGCTAAGAAACAAGAAAGGGATACAGCTTCCAAGCTGTAGAGTGATATCAGAAGTGCCCATGGCAGAGCTGGGTTCCACGTGGGAATGAGCTAAGGAGTATGGGCGGGACAAAGTCTAGCACTGAGGAAAGAGGACTTTAGGAATAGTCAGGAAAGTCAAGACCAGCACCCCTTTGGGCATCAGAAAGTTGGAGGAAATAGAGATGGGGGGAAAGGCCTCCCATTTAGGACACTGTATCCACAGACTCAACATTCCATCCCAGACTTACCTCTCCCAGTCAGATGGCAGAGAAGGCTGTTCTCAGCACCACGTGGCCAGGGGCAGTTCTGTTGGTCTTATGCAGACATCTTTGCAGGTTCCTCCGGGGCAACAATAGATGGTAGGTGTTCACCGTCCATCGGTGGACCGGAGCTCCCAGGTGTGATATACTTAAACAACTAAGAACGATCTGTTTGTTTGTTGTTTTTTCAACTTAAAAAAATATATTTAAGTTAACTGAATAGGCATTGATAATGGACTTCTACGCATAAAATAGCCAAGAAGATGACTGCAGCATGCATTAGGAACACAGGTGGGCTCAGGAAGACCTGCTGATACCTGCCGGGAAGCAGCTACCTCGCTTGGCCGCTGAGTGTGGTCATGAGCTGAGCCCTGAGCACTCCCTGACAACCCGCAGTCAAAGCGACTATCGCCAACATGAAACATCCAGTGAAAATTCTGAAACGGATGGTGAGGAAATTTCAAGAATCACATTTTGAAACAATAAGTTTACTCCCTGCCTTTAACTTAGTAAACTCCAAGCCTCTTCATGGCTTTACTGCGGTTTGTTTATTAGATATTAGTGGCATCTCAGTAACAAATAGGAGAAAACTGAACAAAAGGACCACTGATCTAGGATTTTTAATTTGCAGTTTTAGTGACTGAAAAAGATCAGCGAATGGTCCCAATTGATTGTTATTGAATGGATCATGCAAGATAAAAATAAAAAATTCTACATTATTAGTTGGTTTTGCAACACTTTGTTCTGTCATGTGTATAGACAGAACCCGTTTAACTTCTAACGTGAAGAGAACAGTGCCTTGCCTAGCATACGTTCTAGTCTTTGTGTCACCTAAGTTTACAGATTCCAGAATGAGAATACCCCACCCCAACCACCACCACCCCTGGCCTAATGGACAAATTACCCAGCTACATCCTTTGCCATGTTCTGTTGGAACTCAAAGTCCTTCAGAAGAATTGTCCTGAGGCTATCAGGTTTGCCTTCAGAACTTCCCTGTGGGGGGGCGCGTGAGTGGCACAGCGGTTAAGCGTCTGCCTTCGGCTCAGGGCGTGATCCCGGCGTTATGGGATCGAGCCCCACATCAGGCTCCTCCGCTATGAGCCTGCTTCTTCCTCTCCCACTCCCCCTGCTTGTGTTCCCTCTCTCGCTGGCTGTCTCTATCTCTGTCGAATAAATAAATAAAATTTAAAAAAAAAAAAAAAAAGAACTTCCCTGTGGGGCTCTATGAGAGTGTTGGGTGGCAGAGAGAACCCTTCCCGAGCTATCAATAATTGTTGAGACCAACCATACTTTCTCATTCTTAATGTTGGGAAAGTAGGAGGGCAGTTCTGGTTGTCGCCATTTATGTGGCTGGTGACATGTAGAGTCATTAAAAATAAAAGTATAAAATCAAACTTATTTGCTGTAATTTGTTTCCAAAGTGATGCATTAAAATGCTATGTAACCTTGGGAGAGCGTGAACTTCTCAAGGATGTCTCTGACAAGCTTTTGAAACAACTCATTGTCAACTGCAATGAAACAGCCCAGCAGTCACAATCTATTTGAAATCTTTCAGGCATAAGTTGTAACAATAAGAGGTTTCAAAATATTTGCTCTTAAGCAAATTACACCAGATTTGGATTTTCCATACAACCATGTCACTCACTCATTTGCATCCTCTTTTATTCCCTTGAAAGGGGAGAAAGATGCGTAGATCCAGCTAGTGGGGGAGCCTACCAATCAACAATTGCCAAATACTCTCCTTTCCTCCCTTCTCTCTTCCAGGAAAACTCTTTCTTCTGAGAAACATGGGTTTGGGACATCTTAGTTGTATATCCCTGTGGCAGGGTGTTCCCTATGAAAGTGTCATTAATCGTGTATCTCATAAGAAAAAAGAAGGTGATCTCAGACACTAGGCCTTCTTTAAATATTTAAGAGTATCTGAAAAGAATGGACTGTCTTCAGCTTAGCTTCCAGAGTATCCTGAATTAATGCAACACTATAGCCCTTGCTTCTCACCTGCTCGGTCTGTCCATTACAGTGGTCATCGCATTTGTCTGCAATAATTATTCACATCTGCCCTCTCACTAAGATGACTAGCCTTGAGAATATGAATGTGTCTCTCTACCTTTGTGTTCTGGGTCCAGAACAGTGCCTGGTACATAATAAAATTTGATAATGCTTATTGGATGAATGAATGGACAGACAGACGGATGGCTTGATGGATACTGCGTAGAGTAAATGCAGAGGACAATGTCCACCTAAACCACAAACGCTGCCTTCTTTTATTGAACTTGGAAAGTCCTGACAATGTTTTGAGAACCAAGGTTATGTTTTGACAAAACTAATTTAGTGTTTTGTGAAGCATAATTTTGGAGCCCAAATGACTACGTTTGACAGCATCTCTTTAAGCAAAACTGCATTTGTTTAGACCAGGGCATCATGACTGACAAGTTATATTTTTTCTTTGTTTGAAAGCCTTTGCAGAAATGTATGACTGAACCAGCTATGGATTCTTTTTGGTCTCTGCTGCTTTATAGCCTCTGACAGAAAGATCTTGCTTCCAAGAGTGCAATGTCTTAGTGGATTTCCCAGAATCCTTAAAATACTATAAGAAGGCAATAGCATTCTAAAGGGTACCTGAATTCTGCTAAAATAATTTTGAAAAATGTGAGTTCTTTTAAAAATATGTTTCTTTAAGAGCTAAAGACTGGAAACAATGCCATGGGGACCTTGAGGGGTCCCACTGAGAGGGCAATTGATGTGTGTCGTTTGAGTAAGGGCTTAATTCATAAAGTACTTTACTAAACTCAATGCAAGCAAACCATATGACTTTGCAAATTTGTCTATGAATTGAATCATTTGTTCCAATTCAGTGTCCCAGACTTTCTGAGAAGAATATTTCCAAGAATACACAGGAGGATTCAAAGTGTGAATAAACCCAGATTTCTCTCTCTTCTTTTAAAATAAAAAATGTAGGTAATAAATGACAAATTAAAACATTTGTATTTTATGGTTTAACATAAATTTACACAAATTGATTACTTTGTGACAAGTTTTAACTTGAGGCACGTAAAAAAAAATCAACGCTGACTTTAGAAGATGGTGTAAGTGGAAGGCAGAATTTAGCTTATTGTTTGACTTTGGTTTCTTTTTCCTGTGCTATCTTTATAAAGGCTCTAAGTAGCAGCTTAGAGATGCTGGAGAGATTTTTTTTTCTTTTTTTTTTTTCCCCTCTCTTTTCTAAAAGAGGATTTGGCCAGAAACTTCATTATTTGCATGTAGTAGGATCTTGACATATCCTGTGCATTATCCTGCCCACATTGTAAAATGTAACTACGGACATTCGGATTTCAAACAAGTCAGCAGTTGCCGAACTCTGCCCTGAAAATGCATTCATTCCAAACTGAATTATCATTGCTGGTGACGTTCTCCTCTCGAAACCTGAAAAAGCTAAAAAATGGTAACACAAACCACATGGTTGCTTCATTCCACCACCACTCTTGGCAGAACAAGTGCTGCCTGGCAACCTTGCTGTCAGCTGGGCCCGTGCTAATCAGAGCAGCACTGGCCTGTAGTTAAATCGAATGCTTTCTTTCTGAGAACCCTTCAGTGAATGCTTTTCCTTCTTATCAGTCTTCTCAGTACTGTTTGAAAAGGGCTTCTGTGGATGAGAAGAACAAGTCCTCATAAAGGGAGCTGCTGAAATAGTAAAAAAAAAAAAAAAAATCAAGTATTCTAGTGACTGCAAAGAAATGGCCCGCAAGGACAGCCTGGGTGTCGCCTTGGACTTGGGCCCCTCAGACACATGGCCCCAGCCTGACTGCTCGCTCAGCACCTACTTCCTCCCTCGTCCCAGGGCTTCCCTCCCCATGCAAACCCAGACAGCAAGAATCTAATGTATGGAACAAAGAAGTTAGGATCTGAAGACTCAAAATACAAACGTGGCCTTCTTGCATTTGCCTCTGTAAGCAATGACACTATCTTAATTCCCACATACTTAGGGGGAAAATATGTGTTTGGAACAAAACAGATGATGACGACATCCCTTTGAGTAAGCCTGGTTAAGACTAAGATGACACAAATTTGCTAAGATAATTGAGCACGTGAAAAGTGACACTTCCAGGAGAGAGGGATAGCCAAGCAGCCAGAGCTATAGGGATGGTGTCTAATTCGAGGGAAAGTCAATAGGAAATTGGATTCATCCGGCGGAGTTTTACTTCACTTTATAGCCAAATTGCATGAACAAAGACATCATTCAATTCTTACTATTCCCCGATAGACAAAATGATAGCATATAAAGTGACTGGTCCTGTCCCTGTACATTGTTGGCACTTCATAAATGTTAGTTTGCTCTTCTCCAATCAGGCAAATTTCCTTTGAGAACCTGGGGTTCAGAGCCCCTTTGGTGCATATGATGCTCAGCAGAGCTCTGTGGGCCTTCTTCCTCCCCTCAAGCACCTCCCATTGTTTCAGCTCCTTTCCAGAAGCCTACAATGACTAAGAGAAAAGGATTAATCTGAAAAGGAGCTGAAAAACCCAGCCCCATTCCAGCTACTTTTCTGAGTAACTCTTCTTAAAGCTCCTCATGTGCCCTGAATTTCGGGATCCTTGAACCCAAGACCTTGGATAGACTTTTTATTCTAGAGCTAAGAATACCATACCCCAGAAGGAGTATGCAAATGGTTCAAAGTCAAAGAACCAGGGGATAGCCTGGCTCTTATGAATTGGAGAACACAAGTGATTTTGATTTGTATTAGCTCATCTTTTACAGTGGCTAGTCACCTGGTGAACGGACCTAAAATTATACATGTGTCTGGAACTAACAGTATGCACACATCAGAGTTTGCGCCATAACTAAAAACGTACATATTTTAGATATCTGTTATTATGGGCAGAGAAGAACTTGGGCCTTATTTAATATTTCTATTCCAGCCTTTTCTTTCACAAGCCTACAAATACCTAGAAATCTACCTACTGAGTGAACAGGCACCTGTGGGACTCACATGCTCTGGCTTGTTTCATTGACCATTTTCCTTCACCTGGCCAGTAGGGAGACAGTCAATCACATCCCAATGTTTATTGTAATCACTCTCTGTGTGCAAGGGCACAGATTTACCTTTCAGGGCTATTATTTGCCATTCAAATAATAAATGAAATTGCTTATATTTGCATATGTTGTAGAGTTTCCCAAATGTTTTACACTTGTTATCTTGTTTGATTGTCACTTCTGTGAAGCAGACAGAAGTAGATATTAACACCCTTATTCTAGTGATAAGGAAACAGATATAGAGGTGAGGGGAAAAAAGAGTCTTAGGGAAATATATTTGATGTAGACTGTCACCAGGTGGTGGAAGGCAAGAAGGTGACTTCTAATTTTTTTTTTTTTATTTGAGATTCCTGTGATGGACACAAGTGAGCCAAAGTCAATGAAATTTAAAATATATACCTCATTATTTTAGTTATAGTGCATTTCATACAACTTTTAAATAGCATAAAGTTGAATTTTTCATAAGTACTTTTCTAAAAATCTGTCTCTATCACCATTTAATCTAACCTTCGCCTTCCCCCGAGACTTGATTAGGCTGCTTTTTTAATCCACACTGTATCCACTGCCTTCAAGCCAGATTCTGCGTAGGCCTAACCCCAGGTGCACCTCTCTATCTGTATGTGGTCTCTTTTCCCTTATTAGCTTTCTAGAAACAATTAAACACACAGCTTTCATTTCCTTTCCAACCCTTGTGCATTAGCTGCAGGGCTCTGTTCTGTCTTGAACATCTCTCCACACATAAAAGAGGCACGAGTTGATCACTGACATTTAGGGCATCCCTCTATTTTTGTAGAACCCCTCCCCCCACCATGATCCACTCCTCCCAGTCCAAGAAAGCTTTCTCCTGGCATTGTTCTTTTCAGAATATTAGGGAAAATGTTCCCTCCTTTTCTTAATTCCTTCTTTGATTAGCAGCTGCAAGCTAGGTATGATGACTTTCAACTACAAAACATCTCTGAAGCCTGTTGCTACCAGTAACACAACATACAACCTTTAAACAACTCTGTCTGATACAAACTGTTCTAGCCAGAGTTCCTCTGAACTGATTTCTAAAATGGGTGATATTCTTCCAGAACAAAACGTTTTATGCTAGATTTTTTTCAATGGTGATTTAAATCATTGCATGACCCATTTATCCTTAAAAGCTCAACTTCTTTCCTGTGATGCAGCTCAGCTCAGTAATGATTTCTAGCACAATGATAATGTAAGGGTCCCCTATGACTTCCAAAATGCTCAGAGTGCTTGTGCATTTGGTTTTAGGAATCCTCGTGGGGTTCTTTTTAAGGGGAATGCAATAGGTAGGTGCATCTGTGTAAATTTGGAGAAGAGCCAGTGAATGGTCAAACATCTTTTTTTAGTTGGTTTTAGCTTTATTAAGACTTTTTAACTTATTTCCCAGAAGATTGTGTGCATGTCATTTATCCCACATTTCTCCTATTTAAAATGGCAATTATCTGGAACTCAGTTACTTCTTCCTTTAGTCCTACAATGTATAAGTAGTTAATAATTTTCCCAGGCTCCATCTGGTTGCCTTCATTATATCTTCCTAGACCTGTCTCTCAGTACCCCTAAACCTGTACTATCCAATACAATGACCACATGTGACTATTTCAATTGTGATTTAAATTAATTAAAATTAAATAAAACAAGCAAGTGAAATAAAAGCAAAGATAAACTACTGGGACTACAACCAAATAAAGTTTCTACACAGAGAGGAAAATAATCAACAAAACTAAAAGGCAAACTACTGAATGGGAAAAGACATTTGCTAATGACATATCTGATAAAAGATTAGTATCCAAAATATGTAAATAATTGATACAACTCAACACCCAAAAAAGAAATAATTCAATTTAAAAATGGGCAGAAGACATGAACAGACATTTCTCCAAAGAAGACATTCAGATGGCCAACAGACACATGAAAAGTTGCTCAACATCATTCATCATCACGGAAATAAAAGTCAAAACTACAATGAGATACCACTTCACACTTTGTCAGAGGGATAAAATAAAAAACACAAGAAATAATAAACGTTGACGAGGATGTGGAGAGAAAGGAACCCTCTTGCACTGTCAGTGGGAATGCAAACTGGTGCAGCCACCCTGGAAAACAGTACAAATGTTCCTTAAAAAATTAAAAATAAAACTACCCTATGATCCAGTAATCACACTACTGGGTATTTTCCTCAAAAACACAAAAACACTAATTCAAAGGGATACATGCACCTCTAGGTTTGTTGCAGCATTATTTATAATAGCCAAACTATAGAAGCAGCCAGCCAAAGTATCCATCAATAGATAAATGGATAAAGAAGATGTGGTATATATATATACATGGGAATATTATTCAGCCATAAAAAGAAAAAAATCTTCCCATTTGCAATGACATGGATGGAACTAGAGAGTATTATACTAAGTGAAAAAGTCAATCAGAGAAAGACAATTATCATATGATCTCACTGATACACAGAATTTAAGAAACAAGGCAGAGGATCATAGGGGAAGAGAGGAAAACAATGAAACAAGACGAAACCAGAGAGGGAGACAAACCATAAGAGACTCTTAATCTCAGGAAACAAACTGAGGGTTGGTGGAGAGGAGGGGGGTACGGGGATAGGGGTGCCTGGATGATGGACACTGGGGTGGGTATGTGTTATGTGAGCGCTTTGTATTGTGTAAGACTGGTGAATCACAGACCTGCACCCCTGAAACAAATAATATATTATATGTTAATAACAATAATAATAATAACAGAGTCTCTCTTGCCCTATCTCTCTGCCCCTCCCCCACTCGTTCCCTCTCTCTCTCTCTCTCTCTCTCAAAAAAACAAACAAACAAACAAAACAAAACCTATCATTGGGACTAAAGGTTCTCTGGTTACTCTGGTTAGTTCTTCATTAATTCAATACTCTATTAAGTTCAATATACAAAGGATGAAAAACAAAGAAGTGGGGGAAATATCATTAAAGTACTCACCACACAAGAACTTCTTTATATAAAGGCAGTCCCTAATGAGAAAAATGCATTTGGCTTCAAGAGTTATAAGTTGTTTGTTAAAGTCAACTTTCCCATAGAAACAGCATCCCGTGTTGTGAGGTTCCAAGAACAGCCTTCCAAAACCAATGTCACCCATCCCATAGGTGAAGTAGACAGTGAAGACCACGTGTACCACTGATCTATGGGAAATAGATTCGAATTCGAAGTCAGGGTGACTGAATAGAGGCCCACCTTCTCTGCCTGCCTTAACTCTGCATGACTGGTGGGGTTTCTGTGGCCTTAGGCCAACAGGCCAAGAAATGAAGCAGAGACCCAGAATGAAGTGTGAGGAGCTCTAGAGTAAGGAATAGGATGAGCGAGTGTAAGAAACAGAAATGGGCGTCTGGGAGATCTGAGGTAAAGGCACAGTGGCAGGGAAAAAGCAGCGATGGAGGAATGAAAGGGAGCATGCTTTCCCCACTTAATACCACCCTCAAACCGCCATGACCCGTCTTCCTCAACACACACAGCACCGTGAAAAAAGCCATAAATGGTGCATGGCTCCCCAGTTCTCTTAGGATAAACTAGAATCCTACTTTGACCTCAGATCCATTTGTCTGGCTCTTCTCTGGCCACAGCTGTCACCAGGCTGCCCTTGACCTCTGGTCCTCTCTCTGTATCATCCCCCTGTTCAAGTCCACCTCAGATCCTCAAACATGCTACTTACTTAACCTGGAAGTTTCTCCATTTCCTTCTGGGATGAATTAATTCCTCTCCAACCTTCACATTTCAGCTTTTATCACTTCCTCAAAAAAAACAAAAAACAAACAAAAAAAAACCCCTTCTTTGAACTCCTGGATCAGATTCAATTTCTCCTCTTTACTATTCTTACAGCACTATGTACTTTTTTCCCCTCATTGCATTATCAGAGTTGTGGTTTTACATCTATTCATGTAATTGTTTGATTAAAGGCTACTTTTGCTCTTCAGTCTAGACGGTAAGCTTCAGGAGGTCTCTATCTGCTTACCGCTGTGCGTGGCACATAATAGGTATTCACCACATATGTACTGAATGAATGCATGAATAAATGAATGAATGAAATGCAATGAGGAGAGACGGCTCTCAGGCTTTAGATGATGGTCTTTAGGGGTTAGCCCCTCCTGATTATAGAGGAAAAGGCAAAGAGGGGTGATGTTTAAGTGTGCCCAGCTGTTCATAAATAAGGGGTGACCGCAACTAGGGAATTGCCTGTATTCATTTTAAAGTTAAAATGTTTATGCAATTCAGTATGTTTTTCCATTCTTTCTCTCAAGCTATCCTCCTTTCCTCTCATATGTGATTTATTCTAAGAGGCTTGGGCTGAATTTTTTAGTGTAATTGAGAAGAGGGGAATTTCTGTCGTCCAATAGAACACACACTTCCTCTCCTTAAAGAGAAAAAAAAATACTTTAGAAAGCTAAACTGTTCACAGAACACTCGATTTAGAATTGTCGGGGATGGGGGGGATCAAATTAGAAAGTAGCTTCTTTGCCTTACTTTTATGATTACAATTAAATGACAGCAGATCAAGAAAATAAATGGGCCTAATTGTGTGGTTTGTAGGACCTTGATGAGTTTCCCGACAGGGAGCAATGGTCTTCCTAAATGGAATTCACTCTGATGGGATTAGCCTCCCGAGAATATACTAGTATTTTACACTTTGTGCTTCTGACCCTAAGGGGTTAAAATGGAAAGCAGGAACATTTTCAGTACTCATTGTGTTATGTCCTGCTCAAGTCAAAAAGAATTGCCTGTGAAGGCACAAAATGTCACCATTTTGGCACTTCCCCTGACCCCAGCCTCTAAAAATACAAAATGCTGGAATTTCTAGAGCAGGTGACTTTAAAAAACAAAAAAGTTAAAGAAGGCTAATTAGTTAAGATCTAAATGTAGTCCATAGAAGACAGAAATAGGGAGGTGTCTCTCCGAGTGACCCAGCCTGCATAAACCTGGGCACACAATTCATTTTGAAAGACTTTTTGTCTCTGCACTTTTAGTTTAAAGAGAAGCATTTCATTTTCAGCATAATGGATAACGGTGTCATCTGGGCTATCTTCTGTCTACAAGTGGGGTTAATTTTAGTCTGATCCTTATTTTGAGCACATGGAAGATTTTATATTACTCATCAACCTTTGCTAGAAGCCCAAGACAGCCCTTAAGTCTTGGAGAAAGAATCTTCTGTTTGAAGAGATTTTCCCAGCACATGTTAAAGCGGGAAAGGGTGGTTGTGGATTTAGAAAAGGTTGCACCTGTTCTTGTATGTACCATGAGTGTTAACTCCGGCTTGGCTTTCAATGTAACTTTTCTTTTCCCTTTGATATGTACTCTACTTCTTAGTTTAAATACACATTTCAAAACACTTCCTTTGGGTTCTAGTGTGAAGGAAATTGATCACTCTTCATCTGTATATTTTTAATTGACTTCTTCCTTCCTGGCTAGGAAATTAGCTTTCAGTCCTCCCTTACTTGATCTGTTAAACAGTGTATGTGACACCTTCCCAGACAACAAGATTTAATGAATCCTAAATGCTGCAGATTTCACCTGGCAGACTCCACACTCCCACATAACTTTTAAAGATATAACAATCAAGCTCACAACTGAATTCTTGCTGCAAAGCGTACTGACTGGCATCGTTGTCCATAATATATCGAAAAAGATTGTCTCATTTCTTCCTGGTTGTTGCAAGGCGCTCTTTAAAAATCAATTGCCTTCTCCCTGTGCAGAATTGCTAAAAGTGGGTATCTGATCCCTGAACTCTAAAAGTATTTATTTATTTCTAGTCTCCTATCGGTTGTTTTTATTCCCGTTAAAATCGAACTCTAACGTTTGAACTGAAAAGGATCAATACCGTCTGAGAACAACTATGCCCAAAGATTTCACAGTCCCATGCAAGAGGCTGTTTTTGTTCGGACTGGTTGTTTGCCAAACTGCCACCTGGGCAACCAGGTTGGTGACCAAACAGGTGATAATGTTCTCACAGTGCACAGGAAACACACCCTGCACTCGTATTGCCACATTGCCATTCCTCGACTTTAAGTGCTTTATAGATTTTCCTGTTGTTCATGTGATTATAGTCCGCTGGTGAGATAAATAAGTTCTAGAATTCCCGATCACAGCCTCCTAAAGTGGAGTTTACTTCTCAGAAGAAACCCTCCTCCAAATCCCGGAATGGACTATCATTCTGACCTCCAGGGAATTCCGCTGCCTACAACAGCCTATTTTCCTAGGAAGGAGACTTCCTAGATTCTCTTTAAATATTCTTCACCATGGGGAAATTCTGTGACTCTGACCTCCTCTCCTGGATTCCTCCACCCTGTTGTCTCAGCCAATCACAGAAATATATCAGGTCTTTCTCTCTCTCTCCCTCTCCCTGTCTCTCTCTTAGACACACACACACACACACACACACACACACACACACCCCTTGTGTGCACATCTACTCTGACCTCCCCCAAAGACAGAATTTTTCATGGAAATAAAATTTTTCTTAGTAATTGATTTTCCTGGGATGAATTAAATTATTTTGCATCCTCTTCCTCAAAGGCTGTTTCCTTCTTTTACTTTTCTTTCTCTTGCCAGAGTTCTGTCCTATTAATTTTTAAGACACAAAAGCTTTTACTTTTACTTTCTAGCTTCTTTTATCATAATTTCATGGTTGTTTTTTATCTTCCACATCATTCTTTCAGTTTGGTTCTTAAATAGGTCTTCTAATGTCTTGGAAATAAAGGGTCAGTTGGGGAACAGGAACAGGGGAAATGGAGCCTTGTCCTGTTTGTAAAAGAAAAGATGAAGCCAAATGAAAATTGCAAGATCTGTTACGTTAGTCCATCCATAATTTTCCCCGGACCAAGTGTAATACTTCAAACTTTCTCCCTGGTTCTAATGGAATTGACACACTGCAGGTGCCACAGTGAAGATTTAACAATGAAAAAAAAGTCCATTTCTTTTCTCGTCCCACAGCAAAGACATCACGAAAGATAAAGTTATCATGAGCTAATTACAGTCCTTGAAAATTACCTTTGTGCTTTGCAAATATGCTTTTTTTTTCCTTTGCTGGTGATGAAGAAGTTGGCAGTTTAAATAAAAAACACTATTTAAAGTAACAGAGTACAGTTATATAACCTTTTCACATAAATCACACAATAACTCTTTGTGCCTTGAAGAAAAAAAAAAAAGAACTGCAGTGCTTGTTAAGAAGATTTATTTATATAATAATCTATGCAAAGGGCTTTTTTTTTTTTTTCCTTTTATAAAAGTGGGATGTTCCTTTTTTAACCTCTGGAAGTTACAGACTAGAGGGCAGGAATATCCTCCAATCACTGCATTTAATGGCACACGCCCCAGCTACTAAAGGCTCGAGCTTAAGTAGTGTTTTGGCATTCCCCCACATCTTTATTTCTAAGCACACGGAAAACTTCACGAATAGTCTGTGCCTACTAAATAAATAAAAAATATAGAGTCACAATCCAATCCACTAAAAGGATTCCTTTGCATCTGCAAATCACCCCAAGACCTTCAATCATTTTTCTCAGTTTTTCAGGAATACGATTTCTTCAAGTATGTTCGATTAGTGAGGGGGGCGGTGAAATCTATGGAATCACTCATGTCCTACAGTTTCTGCACCGATTCTCTATAATTCTTCCATCAGGCTCTTGTTCCCCTGTTCAGCTTCCTACCCATCCCTCATTTGCTCCCCTTAAAATTATTTGCTGATTTAAACTGAGAAGCAGTTGTCTTTCATTATTTATAATGTCGTCCCTACCAGTTGAAAATATCCCCCATATACAATGTCCTGACATCAAACTCATCTTAGGTTACTGACCAGTCCACCCTGAAGAACCAGGGCCATACATATAAACTGCTAAATGTGAATATGGGCTCAAACTGACCCACTTAATCCTCAGACCAGAGGATCGCTCCCAAGAAGAGTTATCCTTCCATGGAGATAAACCTAATGGAGGTATTTTATTGGTCAAATATATCTATTCTAACTCTTTCTGAACAGTGGGGCTTCTGAAGACAGGGAAACCCACAAGGGCTTTCTTGTGTGTTCTTATCTTTCATTGAGATGCTGACCTAACTTTTAAAAGCTATCTCCATGGAAAATTCTGGGCTCTACTCCAAAACCAACCAGTAGGAGGTGGCTCTCTTAATCAGTGGCAGTGTTCCGTCTTTATATAAACAGGTTAAGCCAGCTGCCAGAGCCTCTGCAACCCATTCCAGCTCACATTACCCATAGCTGGAAAGAGGGGCCTGAACCAAAGCTATGTCATGAAAGCAGAGAACTCTACCTCTCCCAGGTTATAGCAAAAGAACTTGTTGTCATCTAGGGGGACCAGAGTCATCAGCAATCTTGATTTTGTTCCTCAAGAAAATGACTAAACTCTGGCACACGCTCATCCCCAGAAGGGGCAATATTTTACCACCTGCCATTTGGAAGGAAAGGCTCAAAACAAAAGGGGAAATTAGATTCTACACATTCTTCTGACATAATGGGAAAATAATAAAAGCAGAGGTAATTCTTTGGTTGTATACGGAATGGAGTAAGTGTTAGGGTAGGATTTGATTAACTGGAAAGATATCCTCCCACCAGCTGATCCAGAAAGGGCTCTCGTTGCCCTGGATGGAATTCAGAGTGTCAGTGTATAGAATCAACAGGCATGACTAACACCAAAAACACACTGTTAACAAAACCTGTGACTTTCCTAAGACAGCCACTCCCCTCCTTTGACAGAGAATGCTCCTCAAAATCATGAGTTTCCCCAAAGTGGCAACAAGCCACGTGGAATAAACTAAAAACCTGGAGTAATTAAACGGGCTTCTGAGCTATACTCACAGACGTTGGCCAAAAACAATCAAGGCAGGAAAGATGATCCGTCATGTTCATTTGCCTAAAAAATTTTAAACTTGGTTAGGCTTAGTCATTACACAGAAGCATTAAAAGAAACAAAGCAAACAAACAAATGAAAACCTTCCCGTGCAGTGCGTTTTTATAATGGACTAGTAAAGAATATTCTGCTTACATTAATCGTTACAATGGTAATAATTAGGAATTCTGGACCCTTGCTTCTGAAAGAAAGGCTTTCCCCGAGAAAGGATTTTACCATGTTATCACACTGATTTAAAATCACTGAATTAAGGCCACTGGTTTATAGGCCAAGCCATATTTGAATGGCTTAGAATAACTTTTCTCTCTTTTGCTACCAGAACTGAATGCAAAGTGTGTAAGGCTCTTCTGTTGATCTTATTTTCAAACACATGCAAGAACTCCTGCAATTCCAGTAGGATTCCTCTGTTTTTTATTTTGACAGCATAACACTACACCCATGGGAGCTGAGCTTTTCATGTGCTAAAGAGGATTTGTTATAAGAAAACGATTATAATAGGATTTAATGTAATTGAAAGTCAAGGTACAGTAGCCATACAGTGTATCAGCGGGTGTCAAAACTTGCAGTGAGGGTGGAGTGCCTTTTGCTAAGTAAACAACAAAAGTGGAGAGAGAAGAAAATATTCTCTGCACAACAGCAAATGGCACACACGGACAATAATATCTACAAGGTTGGCCAACCTGGTAAGCCTGCCCCACCGCAGTGGGTAGCAAATTCACAGGTGCCACGGTCCTTCTCCAGCAAGAGGGGTCATGAAGAGCTCCCACCTTCCCACCCCACAAGAATGTTTTGAAAACAAGTTATATAATAACCTGAGTTCTTGTCTAGAACTAAGCAATAACCATAGGCCCTCTGAGGCTCCAGGAGGGAAAGGCCCATCCCCGACTCATTGCCCTGGCCTTTCTAGTCCGAGACACTAGTGTCACTCTGCATCTTGTCACACCTTTGGTGGGTTTGCTGATACAGGTGGGCACGAGCACTCACGCCACATGCATATATAAGACAAGAACTGGCAGGCTTTCTGAGGTGTCGCTCCTTTTCTTGACAATGCCATTCTCTTCCCAATAGCAATGGGTTTATCAAACATTAGAACACTTTTCCATGGACGTAGGCCCATGAAGAATGCACATATCCTCACCACTCAGGCATCCTAAAATAATCGCAAGCCCTCAAGATCAGAACTGGGTGGTAGCAAGCAGAAGTAGGAGAGAAACAACTGTTAGTCCTCCTCTCTATCATTCTAGGACTTTTTTCTTCCCCCACATTCGCTTTCTGGCCATTACAGGATGCCATGAGGCAACTTGGTCATAACTTCTATCAGTAGGTATATTTTGGTTGGCTTTTCATTGTCATCTATGATTCTGTACATGGGCAGAAGACGGAGCTGAAGTGTAAGGCCAGGTTCATCTTAGACAAACAGCTAGAGAACACTCTTTCCAATCATTACCGCTAGTTCTTCACAGCTGTGGCATCCCATAACAGACTTTGGAGAAGAGAGACATTAGCGTAGTCAAGACAGGAACTTTCTATCATTGCTATCAGCATTAATGTATATATTGTATTTCTCATGCATCAAAGTGGTTTACAAAGAGACACATGACAGCAAATGGCACACACGGACTTGAGTCCAGGGTTTTGAGGTGCTCTTTCTTCACACCAAGTGCTTTCCTATCTGCATTCCCAATCCACAGAAATTTAAGCATCCTATATTATGTTTTAAATCTGAAGGGTTTTTTTTCTTCTAATTGTTGTCTCTAAATAATTTCAAAAGATTCATATCACATGTAAGGAATTTTGTCTTCTCCCTTCTGCCTAGATTCTTCATATTTTTAAATTTGCCACCAACATTGGCTGTCTTTTCTCCTCTGTAGGGTTTCACTTCTATTTCTATACTAACCAACGCTCTAGACACACCAAAAAAAAATGGACAATAGTGAAAAATAATCTAAAATGTGAATAAATGTAAACATCACTAGTCAGCCAGCACTGGACGTGTGTGTGTGTGCGTAAGTTTATGTTTGGCATTTTGAAAATGTTTCTATACTTACACCTGAATATATGTTTTCAGTGATTTGGGAATTAATATTTTACCCTACATCATGATGTCATTCTAAGAACAATGTATTCAAAGGAACTATAAAGCCACTGTATTTAGAACTACTAACCTCCCAGACTGATGACAGGATACCACATGAAAGCAAAGTCGTTGTTACCTCTATGAAGCAGGTAATCAACTAATTACATGTTTTGATTCAAATTTCCCTCTCTTTTAGAATTTTCATTTATTCTACTGGGTTAGAGTAAACTGTGTAGTGAGAATCTCATTAAGTAATAAATGTTAAGGTATGCCACCAGCAAAACCAATTTGTAAGACCAGACATAGAAATTCAAATATTTACTATACTTTCTCGATCTGCTTCCCTGTGGTTTGTTACATCTCCTCCGTTTGAACACATCTCTCTCATTCCAAGCCTGCTTCCCCGGGCCTCGTGTAGGTTTATTCTACTTTAAACACAAACGTGACTTCCACGTCAGAATCCTTAATAAAGAAGTTCTCTCATAAACCATTTGTTCCTTTGATCACCGTTCTGTGTTCTTTCATGCTTCATAAACTTTAACCTCAGTTAATTTTGTTTTGTTCCTTTTGCACATTCTCAGTGTTAAGAACTCCTACCTGCCAGTTCTTCCATCATGGCAGCCCACCAATTCAGCAGCTGCCAGATATTCTCCTCTTCCTTCACCCTCTCCAGGAAAGCTCCCTCTTCCGACAAATAAATGTGGCCAAATCCAAAATCACCTTCAGTTTGTTTGTTGTTTTGCATTTTAGAATAATTCCTACCTGGGGGCCCCTGGGTGGCTCAGTTGTTAAGCATCTGCCTTCGGCTCAGGGCGTGATCCCAGGGTCCTGGGATCGAGCCCCACATTGGGCTCCCTGCTCTGCTGGGAGCCTGCTTCTTCCTCTCCCACTCCCCCTGCTTGTGTTCCCTGTCTCACTGGCTGTCTCTCTCTCTCTGTCAAATAAATGAAATCTTTAAAAAAAAAAAAAAAAAGAATTCCTACCTGAAATTATAGTATGGATTTTAGTCTCCGAGTTTAAAAATGAGCATGCTAATGATGTTACATTTGTGAAAATCTAGTATCATAACAATTTCATAAATATTCAAGATATCCTCCTTTAGGTCACAAGTGGAATTGCTGTCCTTTACCCCCTGTGAACTTAGGCATAACCATGTGGTTTGTATTAGCCAGCAAAGTGATTAAGAGACAAGGTGTAGTTCCCGTTTCTCTCCTCCAGTGATGGGAGCCATGAGTCTAGATGGTGTTCCCAGCAGCCTGGATCCCTTGGTGATTATGATCAGCAGAGCCCCCACCAACTTGCATTGACTTATAGCACAAGTAAATCTTTGGGATTATTTGTTGCCACAGCATAGCCTATATCATCCTAACATAGAGATAGTAATTTGTCCTTTCCTTTAGTGTCACTGCAGACCTCAACTTCATAATACTAATGTTGTGTATTTCAAAGCTTTAAAGGATGTTTATCACTTATTTTCAAGGTTTTCCTTTTAGGTTACCATTTTCAAGTTTCAGGTGGAAAGCCCAAGACATAGAAAGGAAAATGATTCCATCATTTCTAAAAGCAATCATTTCTGAAGGGAGAATTAGAACAGATCTGATGTCTGGCCAGTGCTCTCTTCTCTGAACCAGAAATTACAAAGAAATCCGGGTTACAATCCAGTTAGAGGGATAGTCATAGAGGCAGAGACTATTAAAGCTGGAAGAGCTTCAGAGCTCCTCTGACCCAGGCACCTTGTTTTAAGAAGATCCTGAGGCCCAGTGGGTTTAAACGAGTGTCTTGGCTAAGATTACACACCACCTAGGTAGAGGTTGGGGAGCACAAAAACTCAGACCCATCTGACAGTGTTTTTCTTTGATAACATAGGTACCCTGGATGAAAGAAAACTTCTTGAGGATTCTGAGAACATGTATGCATAGTCTCAGTTAGCAGATTCACAAAATCTTTGAATGTATCTTTCAGATCTGAGTTATTGTTATAAAAAAAAATTTTTGCTTGGAAAAGTAGATAACCATGTGCAGAAGAAGAAAATTGGATTCCTCTCTTGTACCACTACAAAAATTCACTTGAAATGGATTAAAGACTTAAGTGTAAGACCTGAAACCATAGAATTCCTAGAAGAAAACATAGGGAAAAAGCTCCTTGACATAGGTCTTAGCAATTGTTCTTTTTGATATAAAAGTATAAGGAATAAAGGCAAAAATAAAGAAGTGACTATATCAAACTAAAAAACACAGCAAAGGAAACCATCAACAAAATGAAAGAGCAGCCTCCAGAATGGGAGAAAATATTTGCAAACTACATGTATCATAAGGGGTTAGTATCCAAAATATATAAAGAGCCTACACAACTCAAGAGCAAAAACAAACAAACAATCTCATTAAAAAATAGGCAGAGGAACTGAATAGATGTTTTTCTGAAGTACACATAATAAAATGCAAATCAAAAGCACAAGGAGTTATATCTCACACCTATGAGAATGGCTGTCATCAAAAATGACAAGAAACAACAGGTGTTGGTGAGGATGTGGAGAAAAGGGAAGCCTATGTACTGTTGATGGGAAAGCAAATTGGTGCAGCCACCATGGAAAACAATATGGAGGTTCCTCAAAAACTTAAAAATAGAGCTACCCTATGATCCAGCAATCCCACCTCTGTGTATACATCCAAAGGAAATGAAAACAGGAGATAACTGTATCCCCATGTTTACTGAAGCATTATTCACAAAAGCAAAGATACGGAAACAACCTAAATGTCCATCAAGATAAAGAAGACATGGTAATATAGATATGTGTGTGTATATATATATATATATATATATATATGCAACGGAATATTATGCTTTGTGAAAAAAGGAAATCCTGCCATTTGCAACAACATGGAATGGAACTTGAGGACATTGTGCTAAGTGAAATAAGCCAGACAAAGACATACTGCACAGTACGACTGATATGTGGAATCTAAAAAAGCCAAACTTGTATAAACAGTATCATGGTGGTTTCCAGAGCCTGGGGAGTAGGTAGAGGAAGTAGGGGGATGTTGGTCATTGAGTACAAACTTCCAGTTATAAGACGAATAAGTTCTGGAGAGCGAATACACAGCTTTGTGATTATAGATAATAGTACTGTACTATACACTTCAAAGTTGCTAGGAGAGTAGATCTTAAGTGTTTTCACCACAAAATAAGGAATGGTAATTATGTGACGTGATAGAGGTGTTAGCTGACACTACTGTGGTAATCATATTGCAATATCTAAGTATATCAAATCAACATGTTGTACACCTTAACGTTACAGGGTGTTCTATGTCAATCATATCTCAGTAAAGTTGGGAAGAAAAAGCTTTGTCTTTATAACTAGTAAAATGACTACTAAAGCGTACTATCAAAACAAAATTTTTAAAAAATAGAATTCTTCTGGAATACTCCATCCTTGAGAATCCTTGGATTCCAATTGGGTAATGCTGCAGTAGACTCACTCAACAATGTTATGTCGAATTCCCTCATTTTTTATGTCTATAACACCCAGCCCAGGGACAGGACAGAGTAAGTATTCATGTATATTTGTGGAATAGATGCATCCCCTTGTAATACCCCATTCGATTCTCTTTTCAGCACAGTTAGTAACCAGTGGATAGTGACTCTGTTAACTAATCACCTGGACGACAGAGGTAATGTACAGGCTGTACCAGCCTAAATGATTTCTTGGTACACACCCGCAGGAGACCCTAAGAAAAAGGAGAGAAAAAAGGCTCTAGCATATTTTTAACAGATTAGAGGAAAAGTTGATTGTCTACAGTGCGTATAAATACCACCTCCCAACATACACACACTCCAATTCCATCTCCACTAATTCTGGCAATTAAGTTGTCATATAGGAGGCATGTTCTCATCCCCCAGTACAGTTAGTCACTCCCCAAGATGGAACTCCCTATCTCAAGACGAGGGAACAGACTCTGTGTGTCAGACATTGTATATGGATTGCTTCGATCATGGCTCTATATCTTCACTTATAGAGAAAGAAAAGTTTACAAAGCTAGGAGTGAGTCATTTGCCCAGGCTCCTTAGCTAGAATATAGAAAAGGAGGACTTTGAACTCAAATCTAAGAGCAGAGAGAATAACAGAATTGTCCCACTGAATGAGGTTGCCTCTCCCCACAAAGCAGCCTTCTTTTACGCTCCCTCGGACTGCAGCTCTTTGGGGGAACTGTCACGTAACTGCAATCCCTACCAAGAAGACTCAGTTCCTGAAGATGCTCATTGGCACTTCACTTTCACCCCTACCAGGTCAACAGTGAAAGGACAGCATTGAAGAGAATGACTATCTCTAATCCAAAAGCATCAGAAAATAAGAAACTCACTCCCTTGGCCCTCATCATGTAATTCTTGTGTGGGTGCAGTTAAACTCAGTAGTTAGCCTCGTGAGAGTGCAGACTTTGGCTGTTCTGCGACTATTTACAGGTTGCTTTCTGGTTTCTGTGGTGAAGTACCTTGAAGTCCTGCTTTCATAAGTGGGTAGGAGTTGAATTGGCACAAAAAATCAAGAAAGGTTATAGGTCTTCTGATCCACCCTTGTCAGGTAGAAGGGGGAAGCTTTGAGTCTTACACAGAACTATCTTTGGACCCTCGGTTTCCAAAATTCCCTATCATTCACCCTGCACCAGTCCCCAGGGGAACTTCCAACACTCAAGGAAATGAACAATTTGAATCAGAAGTGGGGGTGGGGTGAGGAGGTTCCCCTCTGCTCAGGATTTTTAACATCTCCCCTCCTCTTGAAGCTACCTTTCTGTTTCTCAACACAGATTGGAAGGGACTGGAGTCCCAGGGTGGGCAGAATGGTTAGAAGCTGCAAGTAATTTAAGTACACCGACCAGAGAAAATTGATAACAAAAATATATGTTTTCCAAGCTGAAAGTTAAAATTTTTAAAACATAAGCTGTAAAACACAAGCCATGTTATTTGCCCTGTTATTAAAGGGAAGATGAAATAATAATCTGGGCTCAACACCGTTCCAGAAGACATAATATTTTCACTCGTTCTATTGTTTGATCTGCACTAGAGTGAGGAAGCACTTCACCGGGCACACTCTGCTCCAACAATCTTATTTTCCTAACACTTCCTTCTAATGGATTTCTGCACAACAAAGTTATCAGGACATTTTAACACAGGCTGCCTTGCATGTGGTGAGATGGAGAGACCCTTAAGGAAAGGAGAATGGCCAGGAAGCGAATAGATTTAGGCTGGAAGCAGGCAAAAGGCAAAAAAACAAAACAAAACAAAACAAAACAAACCCCCCACCACCACCTGGGAAGAGATTCAGAAGCCCGGGGTTTGGAGTAGCCCATCAAGAGCCAACCCAGGAGGACAGACACTCAGTGAGGGAGGTTGGGAAGGATCACAGTCACAACATGGCCTTGTCCTTCCCACCGGCCAGGATTTCATCTCCGGGTAACCTACGAATACGTACTATTCCTATTCCTATTTCATATACCAGGAAACTGAGGCCTAGACGCATTGTATGCTTCATTGTGCCCAGTTAAGTAGAAAGGAGAAACTTACACCCTCACTTGTCTGAACAATTATTTATATGCTCAGTTGATAACCCTAACATAACAGAAAATTCATCAGACCCTCAGGTTCAGGGATGAACGTAAAGAGTCCCTAAATACTTTGAAATTGTACAGGAAATATTATGTGTACATTCTGGCGGCGGGGGAAGTGTCTGAAGGATGTACAGAGTGTTCAGAGGCTGGCTCCCCCACCTTCTGCTGGGCTGTATGATCTTGCAATGGCATTTCATACCTCTGAATATCCATTTTAGATTTCTAAGATCTCTTCCATCTTTAAAATACGATGGTTCGGTTATCTTAAGCATCCTAAGGACTAGCGAAGAAGTATAACAAACTGTCCTTTTGCCTTTTGTGACCCCTCTCCACCTTACCTTCACCCCCCAACTTCACACTCCCACCCCCTACTAGATCACCTGTTTGTATCAATCCCACAACCAGACAAAATATATCCAATTGCCATGTGCATTCTTCATAGCCTTTCCAAACTCTGGTTATATGATGCATGGAGTATGAGTCAGGCTAGGGGGAAAGGGGGCCTCTTTTTAAAGTTTATATGTAACTGTGAGAGCATTCAAGCATGTGCTGGCATGCCAGCCCTGTTTAAAAAAAAAAAAAAACTGTTAGCAACAATGTTTTCCTGCTCAAAAGTGGTTGGGGGACATCAGAACCTGAGAGTGGTCTGTGTAATGGGGAAGAGGGTGCATGCTCAGGGGTTCTTGGAGGGTACCGTAGCCCACAACCATTTCTCCACCTTAAATTTCTGCTACCAAAAGGTTCTCCAGCTTCATTCCCCTCTGAAGTCGAAAGCTCCAGTTTAAATTCCTTACTTGGAAGGTCATTCATTCTCTCATAGCCAAAAAGCCTGTTTGCTTTTGTCTTCCCACTTGCTTTCAAATGAAAATATCAGACTACAGACCATCTTGCTTTCCCAATGCAAAAATTAATTACATTGTGTCCAGAAGTGAAGGATGTTGGACGTTATTAGTGTATTCATTGAGAACACTCTATTCCGATACCTTTTACATGAATGCACAGCTGCCTGTTTTCAGCCTGACCTGATCAGTAGTTCTGGATGGTGGGGGGCAAAACCCATGGTCACGTATCATCCACTTCAGCCCCTCACTGTTATCCTTCAAAAGCACAATGTCAAGTACATTTTTATTATCGTAGAGTGTATTTATTTATTTTCCGGTGTTTGTCGACATCTCCTAGAAGCTTTTAGAATAGGACTTCTTAACCTGCCAGTTCCAACCGTTTATGTCTATCAACCATTATTTCTACTGCCCTGGGATTCTAATAGACCTTGAAATTAGCACTGCGTTTCTGTGTCGTGTGTGCATGCTTGCTGGCAGTGGCATGCCAAGTACATCAGCTGGACAACAGACTCGAAGTCATATGTGGCCTGGGTACCTACCCCTGCCACGCTGGGCAGGGCTCCAGCCCAGGGCTGGGGGGGGTCACATGTGTCCACTAGCTGTTGCCCTGGAAAGAAGAAATAAAGGCCCAATTGTTTGGGGGCAGGGCTCTGCAGATGTGGGGCAACAGTGAGAGCTGAAGCACTTTTAGGTAATTTTTCAGAAGTAGATTTAGAGAGTATTTTTTCACCACTTAAGGCACAGTCCGGACACATAATCTCTCCACATTTAGGGTGAGGCAGGAAATGACTAGGCATGAAACCATGATTATCCAAGATTCTCGGTGAGCCTACTCAGAGCCCATCCAGACACAGGAGGCACATTGGGGTCCAAGGCTTGGGGAGCGAGTGACAGGTTGATTCCCCAGCAAAAAATAAAAACAGAAATATCAGAACACAGTGTGACAGACTGAAAATTTCAAAATGTGGTTCTTCCTCACAGAAGTTCCCAGAAGCCCTGCCTTGGGCACATTAGGGAGGTGTACTCCCTACAGGGGTGGAGGAGACTAGGATGGAATGTTATAAAGTATCACAGGAGTCAGTGTAGTTAGAGGAACTGAACTGTGGTGACAACAGGGCAGGGGCTGACTTTGGGAGCAAATGGACCTGGTTTGAGTTTGAGATCTATCCTTTGAAGTTGACCTCTAATGCAGGATTTAACTCCCCATGCAAGGTCTGACATACTCCCCTCTTCTGCAGCCCCTCATTAGGTGCCCCCCATGCCTGTTTTTCTTAGTGCCCCAGGCAGGAATTCCTTCTTAAATTCTCCTAACAATCTGTGTGTATGTGTTATTATCGATGCCCATTTCTGTTTGCCTCATGCCACATTTCCATGGAAACACGCAAGCAGTCAGCTTCATTGGATTTTAAGCATGATGAGGGCAGGCATGGTGGGTGGCTCAGTCAGTTAAGTATCTGTCTTCAGCTCAAGTCATGATCCCAGGGTCCTGGGATCGAGCCCCACATCAGGCTCCCTGCTCAGCAGGGAGTCTGCTTCTCCCTCTCCATCTCCCTCTGTGTGTCCGTGCTTGCATGCTCTCTCTCTCTCTCAAATAAATAAATAAATCTTTTTAAAAAATAGCCTTAAACAAACAGATGTTCTCTAAATATTTCTATTTTTTCTGTAAAATGGAGACTTGGATGGAACTTGCTTCAAGTGTTACACATATGAAGTGATGTCCCACGTGCGAAGACCTCAGAATAATGCCTGGAACATAGCAAACACTCAATAAACTTTAGCAGACATTAATATTCAGAACATCAGTTCATTTCCTCAGAGCTTGTCCTCAAATTAAGAAGTTAGGTGAGGGGCGCCTGGGTGGCACAGCGGTTAAGAGTCTGCCTTCAGCTCAGGGCGTGATCCTGGCATTATGGGATCGAGCCCCACATCAGGCTCCTCTGCTATGAGCCTGCTTCTTCCTCTCCCACTCCCCCTGCTTGTGTTCCCTCTCTTGCTGGCTGTCTCTATCTCTGTCAAATAAATAGATAAAATCTTAAAAAAAAAAAAAAAAAAAGAAGTTAGGTGAATCACCTGAACTGTGTGCAAATTATGTGTGTACATTTTTCAGGGAAGAGGATCTTTGATGTTCCTCAGACTCTCAAATGGGGACTATTTCTCCACCCTCCAAAAGAAATTTAGAGTCATTGCCATAGAGACAGATAGCAAATATTAGGCTATATTCTTTACCTAAGAGTCTAGGGGCCACAATTTCTAATACTCACTCCAACTGAACTTGTTTTAATGCTCAACTAAATCTCAGAGTGCTGAACTAAGAACCAGGATATGTGGGCTCTCGTCTGAGCCCTTTCAAGTTGTGATCTTGGTTAATTCACCCAATCTCTTATTTTGTAAATATTTTTGCACTCATCATGCAGAGAGAATGCAAGTAGGAAGAACTTTAAAAGAAAAAAAAAAAAAAACTAAAGATAAGAAATATAGAGCTACATGAAAAATACAGGGTCTGTAAGTCAGAAGATCTCTTACTCAGAACATCCTGTTTCCTACTCTGTAAAACAAGTGAGTTAAATTAGATGACATTTAAGATTTCTTCTAACTGCTCTCTGTAATCCAAAGATTGAAATATAAATAGTCTCTGTTCTGGGGATTTGTTTTCTATTTGAGTTTTCACTGTACTAATTTACACTCTTGCCCACATCAAGGACACTATTTTTATTGACCCATTTGCAAAACTGGGGTAGGGGTGGGAAAGTAAGAGGCATGTTCTGCTCTTTGCTGATTTCAATTTCATATATTTAACAGCGTGTTGGGCTTCTTGGACTTGAGCTAAGTAAGGATAGTAAGAGGAACCCAAGAGCTGATGAAGCCAAAAGCATTAAAATTCCAGCTCAAAATATCTACCCATAGGGCCCAGCAGACTACAAATGGCGGATGAGCCGAACTCTTTGGCATGGGAAATTCTGTGTCCTCCTTCCCCACCCCCTGTGAATCTGTTTTGCACACTGAGGTATCGATGTCTGTTATTGCACAGAAGATCCATCTCAGGAAATATGAGTTTGGGAAGAGGAGAAGGAAAAAGAGGCAAGTGGAGGCTATTCACTTTCAATAATAGGACAACTTAAAAGTTTTCATACAAGAGGGGTCAAATGTTCCGAATGCTAGGAGACAGAATATGACCCTGCAAGGCCACTGGAAGGAAAGGGAAGGGAAATGGAGCTAGAGCTCTGCAGCATGGACTAGGTTTCTGGAAAACCACCTCCATCAATCAGCCCTGGAGAGCCCACCAAGGCCAGTCACAAAGGACTGAAAACATAAGCTTTACTCTGACTAGCCGGGGCTTTCCAGAGAGAATCCAGACTAACGAATCTAATCACTTCCAGATCACTCTCTAGAGCTCTGCGCATTGTCTGTTCATTCAGCTCCTTCTTCAAAGCCCATTATTCGGGGGCACATAGATAAACTTGATATCGTCTCACCCAAACTTCTCAACCATGAAGACAATTTTCTATATTCTGCTCTGATACGAATCCTATACCATTTCTTTGCTGACGGCCCAATTTCTCAGTAAGGAAGATTCCACTCTGGAAGACAGTTGAGCCTCGAGTGCAATGAAATCGCATTGCCTATAACTCACATGGTCTCACTGACCTGATTTCTATAAATAGATAAATTCGTCAAGGAAAAACACAGGACTGAAATCTAAAAGCGAACTCAGGAAATCATTCGTTTCAGACTTTTGCCTCCGGTCAAATTAAAATTTCGATCATCCCTAAAACCATGTCTGTGTTTTTTAATAGAGATTCAGATTAAATAAGCTTCCTTGATAACTTCTAATATATAATCAATTTTTCTGTCACAAGATTTCTTTTTTATGAATGCAGTAGAATAGATGAGAACTGGATAAATCTTCTAGACTGTAGCGGATATCATTTTACAAATGACAACACGGAGGATTACAAACAAAATTGATGACTTTCCTGAGGTAGTATACATTCATTCATTCATCCATTTATTCATTCATTCAACATTCACTCGGAAAATATTTATCGAATGCCTACTTTATCTGGTCTAGTCGTAGATGCAGAGACTTGGCAGTATATTACTTTGCTGGGGCTTCTCTACCAAAGTACCACATGCCAGTAGCCTAAACAACAAAAATGTGAGGTCTCACAGTTCTAGAGGCCAGAAGTCCGAGATCAAGGTGTCGATGGGCTTGGTTCCTTCAGAGAGCTGTGTGCAAGAAACTGTTCCACGCCTTGGAACAGGCTTTCTGATAGCCTCCCAGGCATTGCTGGCATTCTTTGGCATTCCCTGGTTTGTAGGCGCATCACCCGGACCTCTGCCTTCATCTTCGCATGCCATTCTCCCTGTGCGAATGTCTCTGTGTCCAAATCTCCCCTTTAATAAGGGCACCCGTGATGCTGGATTAAGGCTCATCTTCAGTGTCACCTCATCTAATTCATTACATCTGCAACAAACCCAATTCCAAATAAGACCACATTCTGAGGTACCAGGGGTTAGAATCTCAACACATAAATTTTGAGGAGACGAAATTCAATCCGTAACAAGCAAGAACAAAATAAAATCTCTACAACCAGGGTGCTAACATTCGAATGACAGGAGACATTGGTGTGTGGTGTGTGGGGTATGAGTGCATGTGGTGTGTATTATCAGGCAATGAAAAATGCTAGGAGGTAATAGAGCAGGGTAGGGGTACAGTGCAGTGATGGAGTTTAAGGGGTAGCTACTTCAGATAGACGTCTTTCTGATGAAGTGCCTTTTGAGCAGACCTAACTAAAGTGAGAGACTGAGCCAGGGGAAAATCCAGAAGGAAGCACATTCCAAGCAAGGGGTACCGGTGAGTACACACGCTGGGGACTGGACCTCTTGCTGTTGCCTCTCAGGTAAAATGACCCAGGGAGTGTTAATTACGTCGGGAATGATATATCCTGGTATTTATTTCACCACTAGTCCCTAGTCCTTTCCTCTCTCTTGTGGAGATCCATCTCAATAAAGAGTTATTGAGTATCTATTATAGTCCAGGCATCGCTTGGAGCTGGGTGGGAATCAAACTGGGAATCCTCCTTGCCTCCTGAAGTACGTTCAGGAGCAATCACTTAATATTAGATTGGATGAGCCAGAAGTCATTATAATTTTTACGTGGCTCTAAGAGCAAGAGGGACCATGTAGTCCCCGAGGGAACTCTTCCCAAGATAGAGCATTAAAACCACAAGGCTCATTTTCCTGGGAGCAGCTCACTTGTTAGAACTGTCCTTTATGTGGAGCCAAAGTCTGACTTTCTGACACTTACACCTGCTGGACCTAGACCAACACAGAAGAAATATTACTCTTCCTCTTCTACATGATCATTCTCAAAAGTTTGCCACACATTAGAATTTCTATTCATTTCCTCATCCCCTTCCATCAGCACACATAACCCACAGTCTCTGCAGTAGTTACCTGCCTCTAGTTCTCTCTCTTTGCCCAAGTTTTTGAAAAATACTGGGTCTAGGAAATATGGGCCCCATGTATGTTTTGAACAGGTCCACGTTCAGTGGGACTACTGCTTGGTGTGATATAGACGTGCTTCCATTCATCCAGGCCAAGATTAAATTAGCACTGTGCATCATCATAAGGAAATGTTGGCTTACATCGAACATTCAACCCAAAGCAAACTTTGTACTTCAACGTTAGACTTTACATTCATCACCTTGATATTTCATCTTATTGGTTTTGATCTGGCATTGCATGTCTTGATATTATTTCTAATCATGATTCCGTATCTGTTGCAGTGTGACAGAAAACAGAAGTCCCCAGATTATTCACCATATGACTCTGATTGAGTCATTTGATTTCCCTGAACCTCAATTCTGCTCACTGTAAAGAAAAATGGGGGGTAGGCGTGGGGAGAGGGGTGTGGGAACTACTAATAAGTCTTCTTAAAGCACGAGAATCAAGTGTGACAAGCTAGGGGAAAGTATTCCATAAAATAGGACACACTATGCGAAAGTTAGTTAACATTAGTTAATGGTAATAAGACTGGCTGTTCTCCTCAGTTTTGAATCATTGATTTAAAAGTTAACCAGATCAAGGCCAAAATATCAATTGATATGCTCTAGGTTTGTTTTCAGCCTGTTGTGAATCTGCCTAAAGGTATTATGACCCAGCCTGTGTATCCTTAGCTTACCTTAGCCTCAAGATCTCATGAGCTGTATGTTAACTACAATATGGTGTAGTTGTTACTATCAACAGCTTTGGTCAGATAAACATGGCTTCAATTCTAGCTCCATTACTCACTAGTAATATGACTTTGAGCAAACGACTTGTTCTTACTGATCCTCTGTTGTTATCTGTAACAAGGGAGATAAACTACCTACCTGCCTGCTAGAATTATTGTGGGAGTAAATGAAACAAGGCAAATAGCGCCTGGCATATAGGAAGTGTTCAACAAGTCATTCTATTTTCATATTATTGTGAAAATTTAATTTTCCTAGTCAATCCTTTGATCTTTAAAGGTAGCTCTATTCCAAAAGCAAGAAAATAAATTAAGCCAGCATAACATGATGTTCCTTATAAACCTATGTTCACTCCTAGTAACCACCACATTCCTTTTGTTCATACTCACAAACCATTCGCTTAAAAATCCATTCTTGCTTTGTTCTGGGATGGCCTCTGAGACAAGCTGACCTGTTTATGGATTGTGGAATCTCTCCCTGTTTTTGAAAAATGGGTTGAGATTTGCCTTATTCATTCATCTTTTGGTCTCTGCAATATCTCAGTAACTCCTGAGATTAGCCCTTAGTTCACACATTCAAAAAGGGTATTTTGAGAATCTACTCTTGGCCAGCACACCCCAGTCTTCTGAGCAGCCCGGCATCACTTGCACCCAGTGATGGCAACTAAAACTCATTTAACATGACCAGGCTTTATCTGACTCATTTGCATAGAGTGGCAGGCCACTGCCTCCTCGCATTGTTTGTGAATGTGGACAAGTCATTTAACGCTGAGTCACAATTTCCTCCTCTGTAAAGCAGGATAATAATAACTAGTGTGACTACCTCACAGGGTGAAAATACAAGGAGGCAAAGTGTAAAAGAAGAAAAAAAAAGTCCCCAAAAAACAAAGGTTCCAAAAAAATAATTCAAGGTGTTGTTCATTCTTACCCTTCTAGCCTGCAGACCACTTTCCTTGCTGCAGAATTTGAAAGCAAAATACGAATTGAATAGTTTTATTATCTGTTATCATTACACCATCTGCCACAGGCAGCATGGTGATCACTTCCCTGTTCTTCTATTTTCAAACACAGACGAAAATGTCTTTTTATGGTCTTTAATGTTTTCAACAAGCCCAAAGTTTATTATGTATTTGTTATTTATAAATCTATGACATTCTATATTAAGATGCTAACATGATCAGATCCAGCAAAGCTAGAAAAAGATGGAGAGATCAAGAACGAAAAAGAAGAGATGGATGGGTAAGAAAACTCTGGCTAAATATAATCTGTGCCATGGAACATATACTTAGCTTCGCTTTTTGGAAACAGTGAAAATCCTGGACTGGGAGGCCACACAAGAGGAGATACACTGAGCTCTCTGGTTAATTACAGGAAGTGTAACAATAGACACACTCTGTCATGGCACTAGATTCTAAGTGGAATCCCTGACAGAGTTTCCCATAAAGGACACAAAACAATCTAATGGAAAGTGTCTCCAACAGCCATTTCACGAAAGAGGAAATATGTTCTCCAAGGGGTCGCTGTTATATATGATCCTTAATACAAGATGAAGCTGTGGAGTCGTGCTGTCATTCTGTGAGGGTCCTTGGAGAAGACAGAAGGTAATACTGTACACATGTGAATAAATGTTCTTATAACCTGGCTTCATGCAAAGCTGAACATTTTAAAATCAAGAGTCATGAATTAATGATTGTGACCAGTATGTGATTTCCCTTATCTGTGTGTTAGCCAGCCCTTGACAAGTGGGGAGGCTGCTGATATATCGAGGCTGACGCTAGACTGGAAATCAAGAATATGGTTTTTCTGTGTTGCTGACGCAATGAAGGGCTCCATGGTTTAAGTAAGGGGCATGCCAGTGGCAATGATCGATTTCAAAATGTAAGGTCGTCTCGCCTAAAAGGGAGCCATCCCATCACCTTCAGGGAGGTAGACAATCAAACCAAAATTTCTCATGGAAAATAGTTTGGAATGTGGTGAGAACCCCCAAGAAGGACTTAAAACCAGGCAGTTCTACATCATAGAGCATGGGCCAGCAAACTGCGGTTCCCAAGCCATATACCCCTGCCAATTGTTTTGTTTTGTTTTTAAGATTTTATTTATTTATTTGATAGAGAGAGAGAGCACAAGAGCAAGAGAGCACAAGCAGGGGGAGCTGCAGAGGGAGAAGGAGAAGCAGACTGAGATCATGACCTGAGCTGAAGGCAGACACTTAACCGACTGAGCCACCCAGGCACCCCACCACCTGTTTTTATAAGTAAGGTTCTAATGGAATGCAGCCACACACATTGGCTTATGGGCTGTCTATGGCTGTTTTTTCACCACAATGGCAGAGTTGAATAGTCACAACAGAGAACACATGGTCCACAAAACCTAAAATATTTATTATCTAGCCCTTTGCAGAAAAAGTTTGCCAACCCCTGCCAGAGAACGGAAAGTGAGAATTCAGGTTTAAAGTGGCTTGACAGCTATGGTTATGTACCCACCATCAATTTTCACTATAAAATGGTGTGATATAGTCCTTGTAAATGCTTTTATTTTAAGCACTGCAACATCATAAAGGGCTCCCTGTGATGAATTAGCTCACAATTCACACCAAAACAGTAACTGAATTAGGCTTCAAGTAGTGAGTTCAGGGTAAAAACAGACATGTGCTTGAACTGCCTTTTCTTTTTCCCTCGAATTTTAATAATTTAATGGCACTTTTCTATAAACAATGTATTTCCCCCTATTCTAGGGAAGAGATGAATAGACATTCTCTTCTAAGCAGACACTGAGTTTAATGCCATGAACAGCATGGCTACAGATCAAGCTTGCCCTGATTAGTGCCAAGAAGGAAGGGCTGCAGATGAATGTTGCTGAAACCTAAGTCATTGCTTTTGGTGGGTCTGATTTGCAGTCATCCTGTACAGCTGGTTTGTCAATGGTTTCTGCAAGTATAAATTCTATAGCTAGTTTATATCACACACTACATCAGGAAGCTGTGTTCCTCAGAGACACAAATTTCACTGATGTTTTACTGATTTATTTTCAATTCAGGCAAAAATGATTGTTGTGATGCTCGACGTCAAGATCTTTGGGGCCTTGATCTGGCACAGGCACTGCCCTGAGAGCCTCAAATCACATCCTAGGGGATGTTGTGGGGGAAGCTGACTTCGAGCCCTTTTTTTTTTTTTTTTTTTTTTTTTTGGTATTAACAACAAGAAAGCTCAGGGACCGCTGCATAGCCAACCCTGGTGAGGGTGAGGGACCTTACAGACAGCAGTCAGCCTGACCCACTCCTGGCTTCCTTTAGTTTCTGAGTCTTGTTCTCCCCTTGTTCTCCTTTCCTCACCCCTTATTTTTCACTTTATCTTGCGTGGTATTAATCGGGAATCCACCTTAAGTCCGTTCTGGAACAAGGCATGGTGTAAGTAAACAAGTAAAAATGAACTCACCTGTTGAACAGAGTTATTTAGTATTGTCCCTCTGAATACTGAAAAAAAAAAAATCTGCTGGAAACAATTCTTTCCTTCTGGCATGGTAGCTCTGAGGTTTTCTTCCAAATAGAAATTGCTCAGGGGCGCCTGGGTGGCTCCAATGGTTCAGCAGCCGACTCTTGGTTTCAGCTCCAGTCATGATTTCATGGATGGTGAGATCTAGCCCCCCCCCCAATCAGGCTCCACACTCAGTGGGGAGTCTGCTTGAGAGTCTTTCCCTCTGTCCTTCCCCCCACTCTCTCTCTGTCTCCTTTTTATCTCTAAAAATGAATTAAAAAACCTTGAAAGAAAGAAAGAGAGAGAGAGAGAAGAAAGAAAAGAAAAGAAAGAAAGAAAGAAAGAAAGAAAGAAAGAAAGAAAGAAAGAAAGAAAGAAGAAAGAAGAAAGAAAGGGAGAAAGAAAGAACGAGCAGGTGCAGGGGTTTCTGGCTGCTCCTGCAGGCACGTGATGTTAGGACTGTGCATCCGGAGAGAGGCGTATGCTCTCATTGCCATCTGTGATGGCGGGAAGGCAGGTAACCCAGTGTTATTGCATCAGCAGCAGAGAGATAATCAATGGAAAGGGCCAACATCATTTCTTCAGTCTCTCTGGGGGGAAATAATGTCTTGGGAATTAGTATTTGAATAGTGCTCTACAATTTGCAAAGAAGCTTATACATATGGCATCATATTCAATCCTCACAATAACACTGTTAATTTGGTTTATGACACTTTGTTTTCAGTGGAGGGAGTGGAGACTCTCAAAGCCAAGTACAGTGAGTAGAGGAATGAGCATTGAAGCTTCATCTATGAGGCCGTGTCATACACTCTATTTCTCCATGCTTTCCCCATCCCTTCAACATATTTCTTATCATTTGATCTCAGCACAATAAAGTCGGGAAGGCTGCTATGTGATAGGTCATAGTAAAAGGCTTTGGAGTTAGAACTGAGATTAAATAATAGATTTTTCATTTTCTAGATGTCTCTTTAAGTCACTATATTAGGTTCCTACGACGACTGTAACAAATTACCACAAACAGGGTGGCTTAAGCCAACAGAAATTTATTCCCTTGCAATACTGGAGGCCAGAAGCCAAAACCAAGTGTCTGCAAGGCCACAATCCCTCCAAAGGCTCTAGGGAAAATCTGTTCCTTGCCTCCTCCAGCATCTAGGGGCTCCAGTCGGTTTTTTTGGCCTATGGCCACCTCCTGTCTCTGTTTCCTCTTTGTCTTCTCCCCTGTGTGTCTATCTTATAAGGATATGTGTGACCCATTTAAGACAAGCTCTTCCTCTCAAGATCCTTTGCTTAATTATATCTTTTACCATATAAGGTAACATTCACAGGTTCTGGGGATTGGGATATGAACATACCATTTTGGGGGCCACCATGCAACCCACTAAAGTCACTGAGCCTCATGTTTCCCTTCCATTAAAATTAAAATAGTATCACTTATCCAAAGGGTTAAGATTAAATAAGATAATTTAAATAAAACTTTCGAATATATAATACTCAGTAGAAGGGGTTCACCCCTTTTCCTCATCAGGAAAGCAGTCAATATAATCACACTACTTTTGAGATAATTTCCCTTATTTGTCCCATTGGAATAATAGCCAAATGTATACTCAAATTCCCCCATTCTTTCATTTTCTCCTTAGAGTCCTTTTCCTAATAAGCTATATTCCAAATACCAGTACACTTTTTGAACTATGTTATCATGAACTATGATAGTGCCTCTCAAGCATCTGCCATGAAGGATCGGTTTTAATTTTGTAAAATAAAATTAAAATGTTGTGATGACAAAAATTGCTATAAAAGTATCCAAATACTTACTTTGATCTTGTTACAGACCAATAACAATTTGCCTTTGTCTGGGACATCATTTTGAAGATTAAAAATGTGAACATTAAAAGTGAAACACTTATCAAGTACTTCAATTTTATCAAAATTAATTTTCTAAAAGATAGCCAAATTCTCTCATTACTGCAAAGGATTACTTCATACCAACATTTAACCCTAAAAACATAATATCTGTATTTTTCCTCTTCCAACAGGGTCTGAGTGGTATATTTTAATGGCAGTAAATTGGTTGATTTCTTTTTTGCTTGACCTTTGTTTCCATCTAGATGTATACTTTCATCATACATAGCACTATTCTATTTTCCTTCTACCCTTATCAGTTTTTTAATAAAGTACATTTTTCTCTTGATATTTTTAGTCTGAGTTTTATCCCATTAAACCTAGTCCTCTCAATAACATTATGTTTATTTTTTTTGTTTTAAAACTTTGAGTTCTTTTGCCTCCTCCTTTTCTGTGTTGACATATATAGTCTCCTAAGATCACAAATATTATTTTTTGAGAGAGAGAGAGCAAGCAAGTGGAGGGAAGGGGCCAAGGGAAAGGGGAGAGAGAACTCAAACAGGCTCCATGCTCAGTATGGAACCTGATGTGGGGCTTGATCCAATGACCCTGCGATCATGACCTGAGCTGAAATCAAAAGTCTGACGCTTAACTGACCGAGCCACCCAGGTGCCCCCATACATACTGTTCTTAATGAACATCTCTATTATTTGTTGAATAAATGAAAGGGTGATAATTACTAATGACCACCTCCACTATACAAACCCTTTCTCTGGCATGCCCACTGTCCTTATTACCTACTTGGTAGTTGGTCTTGGTTTTTCTCACTGCCCTTTATCCATTCATCTTTGTTAAATATGTTCTCCACTTTGATCCAGTGCCCTTTTCCATTTTCAGTAGTTCATCCTACTGACAGTCCTATCATGTTCCAGAAGACAAATTCTTTCCTTTAGATACCTTCTACGTAACCAGCTATTACCTGCCGCCTTCTTCCAGAGTCACGACCACAAACGGAAGAAGACAAAAAAAGTCCCACCCAACCTTAAATGTTTTCCTTTTCCTACCTGGTCCCAGAGATGCAGTTCCTGTGATGACAACTTTTGTTCCCACATGAACCATCAGAGTAGCAGGGATCGGGTGAGGTTGGTGATCCTGGCAGGTCCTCTATCATATCTGGACGCCTGCTCTGAGAAGCTAGAGCATGTAGACCCATGACCACCCCAGGTTTATGCATGACCACCTCCTCCCAACCAGCGGAGAGCTCACTATCAGATAGTTATGATATGTGTGTTTTTATTTGATTGAGATAAGAGTTCCATCATTTTTTGAATGCTTGGGAATCTCTTGGAATCTCTCAGAGGCTGGATAATGCCCCTACTTGAATATGTCTGGAATTGCCCTCCAGGAGAAGAACCTCATAAAGCTTCCATGCAGCTTAATTTCCTCTTGCTCATCCTCAGCTGTGTCACAGTTGTCACAGTCCTTATAGGCTCCAGATAGTGAACCTTCGAAAAACAAAACAAAACAAAAAGCTGTGCCCTTCTACGCTATGTCCTATGATGTGTTTCTTTCCAAGATAGGCTCTGCCTAGGGTATTCTGCAGAGCACAGTGTGACTCACCCACCTCCTCCCTTTCTTGTTATAGCCCAGAATAGCACACAGGCCCTTCCAGTTTAAGACAGTGTTATTTATTACTATGGAGAAGTAGATGGGTTAATGACAACAAAATGTGAAACAATTACCCCCAAAACTCAAGAAATCTAAGAGTTTTCCTAGCTATTTTCCTTGGCATGTAATTACTGACTTCCTTTCTATCTAGTATACTCAGAAAGGAGGGTGAGGTTTTGTGGATTTTTAGTGTCTTCCACAACTTACATCCTAGTATCTGTCCCTGGTGTGGGGCTTCGCAGGTTATCAGTCTGGCATTCCTGTGGGGCCCTATCTGGGGACAGAGAATAGAAATATCTAAAGATTCCTTCACTGCACTTCAGTGTATTTGCAGGTATGTCTTCACTCTTCCTGAGACTATCCCACTCTTCCAGCCCTGCAAGCCCTCCTTTTTGTCTGTCCCATTACCCCAGAGATAAAAGTGTCTTCCTTCTAAACTCACTGAACATTCATCCCCTGGAGAATCCCTCTCCTTCCTTGACCAGTGGCCCTATCATTCACCCTTCTGGGAAATCTGCCCTATGCAGTGCCTGCAACACACTCAGAGGCCAGGTAAGATGAGTTCTACTTACAACCAGTGCTTGCTTCTTCCCCTGCTGTTCTCAGATACGAGCCAGTGCAGCTTCTCTGAACTTGGCTCTTGTGGCTCCCATCACCTTATTAGTAGCCAGGACCAGCTACCTAATTTACAGGGCCCAGTGCAAAGTGAAATTGTGGGTCTCTGTTCAAAAATTATTAAGAATTTCAAGACTGCATTAGGACACCACAGACCACATGCTGGGCCCTCTGACTACAGAATTCCATGTGACTACACAGGCTGCACTCCCAGGAAGCCAGCCCTGCTAGGAGCATGTCTCTTTCTGGAATCTTGTTCTTGGAATAGTCTCCAATCTTGTGTACCCTTCTTTGCCTCGAGGTATCATCTTTGGCTAAATTCACCATATTCATGTTTCAGATTGTCAGTTTACGGTAAAAGAGGTTACGTTCCTCAACTAGTCAAAAATCTAGCCCTACTCAGGTCAGCTTGTTGGTTCTACTCACCCCCTAAATTGTCTGAGATGACCCACAGGGGTGTCCCATTCCCAGGGAAATGACTGTTTTAGAATTAAAATTCTATAATATAAAAAATAATTTCAGCCATTCATTAGTCACTTGTTGTGACACTATTCTGTATCCAGCTTGATGCTAAGGATACAAAAAAAAGAGAACACCTACCCTCATGTAGTTCACAACCCAGTGGGAGTAGGCACACTCAGAGAAAGGGATAGAAAACAACTAGAGCAATGTCCTAACAGAAGGATGCAAATTTAAAAACCAAATCAAAGAGAAGAATGAATAAGCCTAATTCCTACCAATGGGAAATCCACTTAATTCATCACATCTACTTGTTGACAAAGATTTCCTTTCTCCTCCTCCTTATTTTTTTCATCTGACTTATTTTTTGTGTTAGTCCTCGACACAGCGTGGAGTATACAGCGTGGAGTATACAGAGGTGTTCCTCAAGCCCTTTCACCTTCTCCTTTAAGCAAGAAACCAGTTATAATTACCACAAACATTGTTGGCCAACCCCTCAAGCACAAACGAGACAAATCATCTACCCACCCTGTCACAGATTGCAACAGTGGCTTTGCTCTCAGTATTTCTTCACCTTCTAGATAAAATAGTAGTGCTTCTGAAATGGCTGTAGAAGAAAGCTCCTTCTTAGAAAATGTTTTTATATACCACGGATCATGCTATAAATTGGCCATGTCCTTCTGCCCTAGGTATCTACAGTAAGTAAGAGGGGAGGTAAATTGCTTGCACTCCAGGAAACTTCCCGAACTCCACAACCAAAAGTTTTGGACTTCAATAAAGCAACAGATATGGAAACAGCTTTAGGAAAACCTCGTCAATTCTACTGGCATCACAGCCAGTCAGTGGACTACTTTTTTAAAAAGGTGCTGCATTTTTCTACTGCATTGCCTAGGCCGTCAATCTTCATAATCATTTTCTCTCCCCCAGGAAGGATCTCTGACCAAGTTACAATGACTAAAGGAATCATCTTGGCCTTCTTCTAGAGAGGCTGATAGCCCAGCTACAGGAAAGAAAACGCTTCCACCCACCCA
>NC_048227.1:85098381-85167091 GCF_002007445.2 Ailuropoda melanoleuca | reverse complement strand
CCCACCCCCAATGCTCCCCACCCCCACTGTCAGCTTCAATCCAAATGCCAGAGTCCACAGTAGAGTGACTTGGAAGATAACAGAGCAACAACATACCAGCAAAAGGACTCTTGGGTTTGGGGGGGTTTTTGTTTGTTTTTTGTCTTTTTTCAGAGGCACACTCTGGTCAAGCACCTTTCAGCCACCTACATTAGCTGTCCTCCATCAACCTCCAGGATCAGTCTCACCCATGAATGGCTCATGAATAAGTGGTCACTTATGTCCTAAACATCGAAGGGTGTTAAGAAACCTCTGCTGCTTTGAAGTTTCATCTTCACTTGCTTCCCTTGATTCTTGAAATTCCACCATCAGAGTCATTCCTGCAAGTAATGATATAATTGATTAGATTCTTTCCAGGTGATAGCTCACCAGATCAGATTGTGTTAAGGGGAAAGTGGAAAGAGTATGAAGGTTCAGTGTGCTGACAGGAGAGGAATTTCCATAATAGAGACAAAAGCTCTGAAAAGGAAGCCTGTATCCCAGAAAATAATTTACAACTACACTTAGGGCCAGAACCACTTCTATCCCACCAAGAACTTGCTCTGATCCCATCAGTTGAGGTTGTCTTGACTCAACGCCTTATAAAAAGATCCCAACTAAAGATCATAGGAAAGCTCAGGTTGATTCTTATTTATTTCACTGCACCTGATACAAAAGTGTGTGCATATGTTTGATCTCCTCAGCCCGAACAGTTGGCAACTGGCTGAAATTCAGGCAATACAGTGAGAAAAAGAAGACACTTTGTTCATCCTCAAGATTCTTAGAGAGATGGGTTAGCTGAAGGCAATGGCCTCCCCCACCTCTAGTTGGCAGACCACTGAAAGAGTTAGTATTCTCTGTGCATATTTACCTGTGCAGATAGGCAGTAATGGTAGACGTTAAATTAGCCTTCTCACCTACTGGAAGCAATAGGTTTTAATGGAAAAAAGCATGGATTTGGAGTCACGTAGATCTTCCCAGTGCTGCTATTTATTACGTTTTTGACATTGGGTAAATCACCTAACCCCTCTGAGCCTCTGTTTCTTCATCTGTGAAATAGGGATAACTATGCCCACCTTGTAGGGCTGTGGAGAGAGTATACACGGAGCCCAACAGACCACAGGCTTTCAACAGATGCGGTGGTCTTCCTCTGTCAGTTCCCTATTGGGATGGAGCACATGAGATTACAATGTTCTGCACTATTAAAGTTGTTCATCCTAACCCAGAAAAAGAAAACTTTTTAAAACTCTTCCTTGCACCTTAAATACTCTAGCTTAACTGTCGTCTCACTATGTCAAGAAGTTACATCCCCCAAGATCAGAGAATGAATTTGAAGCTTCTATTTTTTAACATAAGCTTTTGATATGATCTCTATGCATGAAAGTAAATGCAGCTCTCTTCCACGTGAAATGAGAAACATGGGTTATGGTACATATTTATTTAGGTTCCCCAAATCAAGTATTCTAATGTAGTCTAAGAATTCCAACAAATGAATTTATAACATTCTTGTAATGTTACTTTACTGCACTAGGAACATCAGAAGAAAGAAAGAAAGAAAGAAAGAAAGAAAGAAAGAAAGAAAGAGGAAAAGAAGGGAGGGAAGAAGGGAGCAAGGGAGGAAGGAAGGAAGGAAGGGAAAAGAAAAGAGAAGAAAAGAAAAGAAGAAAAGAAAAGAGGGAGGGAGGAAGGAAGGAAGAGGAAAGAAAGAAAGAAAGAAAGAAAGAAAGAAAGAAAGAAAGAAAGAAAGAAAAAGAAAGAAAGAAAGAAAGAAAGAAAGAAAGAAAGAAAGAAAGAAAGAAAGAAAAAAGAAAGAGAAAGGAAGAGAAGGGAGGAAGGGAGGGAGGGATGATTCCATCAATTTATTGTGTGAACACCAAAATAATACTTAATATATCAGAGAAACAATAGAAAAGTATCCTGACCTTATGCCTGCAAAAATCCCTTCCCCAAGAAGGTCTAACTTATTTATGCAGTTCAAAAAATTAAAAAATGTGACTATATTACAAGCCTCTAAGGCTTTCTCAAAACAAAAATTATCCATAGCCTGGACTCAAAAACTAAAAAGACTTACCACAGGCTTCAAATTCCTGAGGTGGGAGTTTTCCATAGATCACAGGGAACTGATCATGCATAGAAAGGCTGACACAACAAGGGTCACTAAGGAAAGGAAGAGAAACACAAGGGAGAAATGAAAAAGAAAAGAAAGGAAGAAAAAATGCTACTTTCTCTTTTTTGGCATATATAATTTCTATGAAAGAACTTCCGAAGCGCTCAACCCTAGGTAAATATTCAATCAGGTAATTAGTTTTGAAAAGCTTTTCAAATTCCAGATAATAAGGGAGTTGGGCAAAATGGTGTTTCTTTGGGGCCCTCAATGAGAAATAGTAAATTCTTGGTGATTAATGGCACTTATGTGCTCTTGGACATTAAAAACATTTTCTGCTCTTCAGTCACAACGGAAGCTACAGCTTGAATTTTACTGTTCAATTTGCCTTTTCCTTTCCTGGGTGAGCCAACCCTGAATTTAGAAGTTGAAAGTTTATAGAGTCAGCAGGACCCCAAGGGACTGAGAGCTAAGCTGAGCCAATGAGCATAATGCCAAAGATTATTTACCCTCCGTGAAAATGCGGGATTCAGAAAAGAAAAAGAAGGAAGAGTGATTATAAAGACTGACAGTCTGTAACTTAGACAACATTTCTTGGCGAGGTTGGCAAATCTAGTTTTAAAAAAACAAACAAACAAAAAATTTCCTGGTTCACAGTTGCTGAAGCTCTTCTTTTTTTCCATCTTTGGCACACGGTCAAAGGACAAACTGGTGTCTTCACAGAGGCCTGGAGAATGCATGACTCTTCAGACACGGGGCAGCAAGGCTCGCAGCTAAAAACAGAGGGTTGAGAGTTAAGAAGCTTTCAGGGGTAGAAAGGAAAAGACTGATTTTTGCTCAGTCAACAATTGGTTTTGTCAGTGTTGACATGTTTTTCCCTGCGTCCTTAAAGAAGTTCCCCAAATTGGACCTTGGGCCTTGCCTAAACACTAAACAAGACTCTCTTTCCGTAAGGTTCTTCAAACACATTTTAGTTACGCTTTACTAAACCATCCTTGTCATTTTCCCCAGTCTTGGCAGTGACTGAAAACAGTGCAAAATAGAAGAATTTCTTGGGAACAGTTACCCATATCGAAACCTAATACAGTTTTGCCAGTCCTGTAATGTGTTTTCTCTAGGCTTAATCTCCGCATCTGTAAAATGGAGAGAACATCTAGGTCCATAAAGACCACAGGTACAAGGTATCCAATTTACAAAGACCGGGAGCTAAGACTCTTCAGCAATCTGAAAGAAACAAAAACAAACAGGCAAAAAAAAAAAAAAAAAAAAAAAACATCTCAAGGGAGTACTGGATTATGGTCTCAACTCTCCCACCTCCTGGGACGGCCCCATCTAGGAGCTTCGATGAGGTCCACGGGGGAAAGTGCTTCTTCTCCCATTGGGTAAGTTTACTGAAAACGCGGGTAGATTCCTCTCTCTTTTTCTCCATGTCCCAATTTCCTGTAAACGATAAAACTGTAAAACAAAAAGTAATAAGATCCAAATCTTCCTGCTGGAGACTTGATGAAGATGAATTAGACACTGACACTCAGGAAAAGATGGAAGGCTCTCCATGACAGAGGCCAAACTAATTCAAAATGAAAATCATCAATTTGAGTGTGCTCACATGTTACTTAAAAATCAATGAAGAAACAAAGTGAGGGAACCCTGAAGCCATTTTAGCACCCCTGCTTTTGCACTCCACTCTAACTTAGCAGCCTTGAAATCTCTTGGCTCTGAAAACCCAGTCAATCATCATTAATAATGATATTTTTATAGCACTTTAAAAATTGGAATTTCCAGAGCCACTTTGATAGATGCCCTGTCACTACCTTGCCATTTGCGTAATTTTTTTCTGAGTTGTTTTGTTCCCCTGTATTTAAAGAATTTTTTAACAGAGAAGAGGAGGATTTTTCTTTTGATTGAAAAATTCATAAGCAATGGCAGAGCTTGCCCTTGCTATGAATCCCTTACTAATGAGCAGTGTAATTTAGCGATTGTACAAGGACTTTCAACTTTAACGATTCTAGAACTCGAGTTTACTTAAGGAGTTAAAACAAATGCCTGCCTTTTGCCTTCAGATCTGGAATGAGAGTTCAGCGAGTTTGCACAAAGATGAAAAAGATTAGAGGCAAAAGCCAGGTTGTTGTTTTCTCTGATACACAAACATCTCGAGCAATTTACCTGTTGTTTGTCTCACTATGAACCTTAGGAATTACTTAGTACCTCTAGTGTGACTTGCCCAGAAAATTTAGAATATTCCTTCAAAATATTTTAATTCATTAAGTTGTAAATAAATTAGGCAAATTCTCATCTGCTTCTGGCTTTATTTATCTGCTCATTTCTTATACACACACACACACACACACACACACACACACACACACACACCCCAAACAGCACGGAGTATTCCTTGCCTTTGAAAATGCAGATGAAATTTCTTATTTCTGTTTTAACTTCCACAAAACTATCCAAGCTTATGAAATACGTAGGACGACTCCAACTTTGAAAGGGAACTCAAACAATTCACGTTTAACCTCTGAGCCAACAAAAGTCTGAATTTTTTCAGAAGTTTGTATTTTGGGGGGCTCCCCCCACCACTTGTAGCTTCTTTTATTCTTTGCCTCCAAAACTCTGCACAGGAATTTTTATCACCACTGGGGGCTTAATGCTGGTGGTGAAAAAAACAAGTTCCTGTCCTGGTGCTGAACTAAAAAGGAATAAATGTCTTAGATGTATCAGGTTTCTTTGTCAAGCAAACAAAAATAAAGGGATCTAGTTTACTGGAATAGTTGCAGTGCTCATTAAAATTGATGACTTCGAAGATTCTGTGCCTCTCTTCCTTTAACCAGGGCCATCAGCCAAGAATCTGCTGTGCTGTTAAAGACATCATGTTATTGGGGTGTTGTAAAACAGACCACTGCTGTTGCCTTTGCTCACCCTTCATGTTTCAGTGTGACAGCAAGAGAGGCCTGGGGGCACTGGGAGAGGATGGGCCTCGCCATTTGGCCAAGGGCCGCCAGCAGAATAGATGTGTGGGACTAAGACACAGCCTGGTATATTTCAGCCATGAACATCAAGTTCGAAAGAGAAAGAAAAGGAGCTGGTTTTTCTTAGAAATGTGCGACTCTGCAAAAGTGTGCCTTTATTTTTGGCACAAATTGCTATAGCAAATTACATAGCTTATCAGATGTGGTGTTTTGGGCTCCGTGGAGAAGCCACTGCAGGGACTTGTTCTCTTTGTTGTTTGTTCCCAGTTGGGAATTTGGGATAGATCAGTGTCCTCTCATAGTTCAGGAATAGGCTTGAATAATAAGTGCTAACAATATTTGTGATCCAATTAAACTCACATTATTACAATTGACCAAATTAGACCTTGGACTTACAAGAGATTTCCATTCTGCCCTAAGGGAGGTAAGATACAAAGTTTGAAACTCCATGTCACAGATTAGCCAATAGGCCCATGTAAACTTTGGGGGGAGTGAAGAGGACAGAGCAGGGCAGGAGGTCAATCCCAGTGAATGAGGAGTTTCAGAAAGAACATTCTTAGGTCTTCTCACTAGCCCTCTCTCACCTTTATTTCTTGACCATCTATGTAAATTCACCTTCATATAGCACGAGAACCCAAGGAGAATGTCACTTTTGATATTATTTCTATTTACTTTGTTGCCAAAAATGGAGAATAGATTGAAAACATAATTTTAGAAACAGAAATTTTCCACTAGCTAACATAACCATTGAGTATTCACGTGTTGTTGGTTTATTCACTCATTTATACAAAGATAAAGCACATACCAGGGGAATGCAAAAGAAGTATAAAAATAGGGTTCAAGGAGACCAATTTATTAAAAGTACAATGCAAGGCAATAGGTAAGCAAGTGCATCACACCCAGGAGCACAGTGTCGAAGGTAGAGGGAAAAGTCAATGTGGAAGAGAGAGGCTTAGTAAAGAAAAGAACAACTCCCGGGAAAAGATGAGTCTTAATTGGAAACTTCAATGCTACATAGATCTTCAAGTGTTTTTTCACATTGGAACCCTTTTCTTCCAGTGAAATCTTACAGAGAAATCCAATGCAGAGCTGTAAGAACAGAGCCCAGCTCTCACCCTCTACACTTCCCATATTCCTCCCTGTTTCCCCTCCCTTCAAGGTTCACAATTTGAAAATCATGGACTTCAAGAAATAGCAAGTTAATGAAGAGAAGGAAGGCAGCACTGGGTGTGGAGAACAGCACAAGTAAAGCTGAATCAGGAGGCAGTGATAGAAATGTTTTGAATGAGTCCAATGAAAGCATTTAGGCAAAGAAATCTGCCTGAAGTTGATTCCATAGGCCTTAGCGGACCACTGACGATTCTCAAACTGGAGAGTGATGTGATAGAATGAACACTGAAGAATATTAACATGGCAACTGTATGCTGATGGTCTGCAGTAGACAGAGTCCAGTGCGGATGCAATTGGAGTAATCCGAATGTCAGAAATAGAAGGCCCCCAACAGAGTCGCAACTTTAAAAATAGGGGTGCAGCCAATAGGTCTCAGTGACTGATTAAATATGGGAGTAAAGGAAATACAGGCTTGAAAGTCATTTTTACTGAGGTATTTATATTATACACTTGTAAGAATCTGTAGTTTGTCCATGGCCTTTATCTCTAGTAGTCATACGTTTGTGTGATTATTTTACTAGTATGTTTCTACCCCTGGACTATAATACTCCATGAGATTGGGGACTCTGCCTGTTTGATACTAGAACTTAGTATAATCGGTATAAAACAGACACATTTGTGAAATTAAGAAACTCAATAAATGATGGTGTTATTGACTTTATTAAAAGAGCTAGAGAAAAGTAGTTGAGTTCAATTTTTATCCTATTTTTCTTGGATGAGGAAAATAGGTCTAAATTCAGATTTCTTACCCCTTCTTACAATATGGGGCTGGAGAGTATTTGAAATGTCAGTGACGGGTGTAAAAACTGGGCCATCAACAGCAATGACGCCATGAGTATGAATTAGTTTACCCAGAGAGAGTGTGTGTTTAAAGCCAGAAGAGCAGAGAGAGCTTGAGGATTCTCATGCAAAAGTCAAATGGAGAACCGGAACAGTCAAAATTAAAGAATATTTCTCTGAGGGTAAATTTGGAATGGTTTGCCATACACCCACACTTTGAGACATTTATAAACTATAACAGGAAGAAATCCTCTTTTAAAAAAGTTTAAAATTAGGAATTTTGGAAGTGGGGATAAAATGTACAATTAATCGAGAGGAATCCAACCAATTTTCAGTCTCTATCAGAATTTTTTTATTGTATTTGTAAAATATGACTGACCACCTTCCCCCAAATGCTTATGGTGTCCCTGCTGAGAAGAGTGGCCCAGACACAGAGCTTTTTCTTTGCTTTGCTTTTTTTCCCTTTTCTTCTTTTTTTCTCTCCTACTTTCCTTTGATAGCAACATATAAAACTTCTCTTCCTTAGAATTATATAAGCCACATGAAATTCTCAAATCTCATTTGTTGATCTAATTTTGGTACCATTCCACCTAAATCCTCATGTTCATTGTTGTTTTCGTTGTCAATGCCACTACTGTTGTGAGTTGTTATGTTTTTAGAGTTTTTGTTTCGTTCTCTTCTGTTCTTTGGGTGGTAGAAAGGAGAGAGAGAAAAAAATGTTTGAATGACACAAACTGTGATTTCTTTGTAGTCAAAGAAAGTGCCTGTATCCCCTGTCCATTCTTACTTAGACCATGAAACAAACAGATCTTTCTTTTTTTTTTTCTTAAAAATAGCAATAGCCCCAAGGACATTACCATGACAAAGTTACAATGTGAATTTTCTTCTATTTTTTTTTTTTATTTAGGCCTAGGAGAAATTATGCATCTTTTATCCAGAAAATAAATAGGTATGGATTTTGAATGCTTCACATGCTAAGTGCTGTAATTCATAAAAAAAATGTAAATGTTAAAAATTCTGAAGGTATTTTAAGGTGAAGTCTAATATGAATAGCAAGGAGTCTGAGAGAAGAAGACTCTGGGAAGAAAAAGACATTGTAGCTACCAACAGTATTTCTCGAGCAGAAGCTGCACAGGCACTTTGTGGTTTCAGGTCTAAATAGTGGTTTTGTTCCAGAGGAAACACCAAAGTACCAAAACTTGAGATGGGTTTCCAGGGACAACGCAGAGCCAAAATGATTCTCTGCTAAATCTGGAAGCTCAGCTTCAGAAACTGTGCCTCTGCTTGAAGCGACCTCCAATCCATAAAGGCCTTTTGGACTTTGTTCATTTACTCATGTCCACAAAGCTCTAAGCGGACACCTAAGACACGTCAAGCATGGTCCTAGGCCACAGAAGTAAAGAGCCCCAGTCCCTGGTCCAGGGAGCTCACGCCGGTGGGAGCTCCTCTGGAACCACCCCCAACAGTCTTTCCTCCTCACCTTCTGAAAGATTTGGCAGTATCTAACTGGAAACAGGTGGCTCTCTTTGTTGCTATCAGTTGTGTATATGAGCGCATAAAAATCCTTATACAGCTGTAACTTAATCTCATTTTCCAAGATTGACACCATGGTTTTCGTATCCCCTTATATTTTCTCTTCACGTCATTCCGAATTGCAGATGGAACCAACTCGCCTCTCGGGGTGCTGTCTGCCCAAACACGTAGCAAGAAGCAGGGAGCACCCAGAGGTCCTCCTCCAGAACACTGTGAAAGTCCTGAGGAGAAAGAATCATCAGTCACGGGGCAGAGAAATCGTCCAACTCACACCAAGAGTCAGGCTAAGGAGGAATAAGTGGAGACATATGTTCCATGAATTAAAAAAGAAGACGAGCAAGAGGATTAAAAAGAAGAAGTCATTGAACACATCATGCCTGCTTTGATAGAGCAAGATAAGAATACAATGGGTAACCTGCCAGGCAAACAGGAAATAGTGCGGCATGCCGACTGCTTGCCAAGGCTGAGCGGGCCTCTGCACTGCAGGCAAAGTACAGTCAAACCATGATTTCAGGTTTCCCAAACGCTGCTCTGCACACATACCGACTTCATAACGACTCCACCTGTGCTGACAACAGGGAATGTCACCCAGTGTTCTATTTCTATTATGTTGTTTCTCAGGAAAAGACATTCTTTCTTAACACACGCAGCTATCCTATTCTATCAAGATGGCTTCTCTTTACATGTGTGTTTTATCCTATGTGCATAATTAGAATGATCTGGCCAGGTAGCTTGCATGCTCTCTACTTTCTTTCTAACCTTCCTTGATGCCTAGCACACCAAAATCACCCAGTAAGTGTTGTTGAGCAACAGGTAAATTTTTTTTAATTTTATTTATTCATTTTGGAGGGGTGAGGGGCAGAGGGACAGAGAGAGAGAGATTCTCAAGCAGACTCCGCACTGAGCGCAGAGCCGGATGTGGGGTTCAATCCCACAGCTGCAAGACCATGGATGACCTGAGCCAAAATCAAGAGTCCAACACTCAACTGACTGACACCCAGGCACCCCAACAGGTAAATCTTTACAAAGCGAAAGGCCAGGCCACAGTGTATATCACGTACTAATGAGGTGTCCCCAAGCACTGTTCATCAAAGCTGCTGTCCTAAGAAGCAAGAATTTATGAGCAATGATCAGGTAGACTCCATTGGTGTTGGAGCCAATGGTGGCATCCATGAAAAGAACGCTCAACCAATCTTTGCTACCCAGCCAGTCCCCACTTGCTGGCGGTTCTTGTTCGTCTGGGTTTCTTCCTGCTTCCTCGGCACGTCTTGCTTCCGATGATCTGACACCTGGACTGTCTTCCCCGATTCAAAACAAAGCCCTTCTCCATAAACCAGCTTAAGAGGCACAACTTCTGTGAATTTTTCAGGTCTCAGGGAATGTGTTCTCCTCAGGATTTACAGCCAATGATGGTCTGTATTTAACATTTTTACTTGCTTTCCATCTATACTCTTCCATATTTTCTGGGCCCTTGTCTTCTCTATTTCTTATATAGATTCTAAGTACCTGAGAGTTTATTGCTTCACAGCCTAGGACTGTGATTTTATAAGTGATCAATAAGTGATCAGTTCAACGTGCAGCTTCTCAGTACACCAAAAACTGGGTAATATGAAAGTATGCACACATGTGCACACATACACACACATACAGGAGACATCGTCATCGAGCATTAGTTACTTTGTGTATTATCCCATTTAATACAGCAACCCTACGTACACATAGGTAGGTACGATTCCCATTTCCATCTCATTGATGGGGAAAATTTACATATTTTGCCCAGTGTCATCGAGTCACTGACAGATATAGACCACAGATTTAATTGTCTTCTGATTCAAGATAGTGTCTCCTGACCCACATATACAATTATAACAATATAATAGCTACTGTTCTTTAAAAAATCTTGTTAAAGTATGATCTGTCTCTCCCACTCACCCTTCCTCTACTCTTCTGAGCCTTTTCCCTTTCTACCTTGAATACTGAATATGCCCAGCATATGGACACTACCTAGCACACCAGGTTTAAGTAAGGAAGTGTTGCTGCGAAAAATAATAAGAGGATCAGCTTCTCAGTGTTTGTCAGTGTAAAAACCACAACACACTCTATATTTTCCAGCAAATGTATCAAATGGGTCAGTCCACTCATTGGCATGTGGACTTGTTCCTACAGCCTACTGAGTCAGTGAGAGCTGGAGCATCTGAGTGGCTGTGTGTCCACCTCCTCTGATGGAAAAATATCAACATTAGCAACAAAATTGGTAAATATCGAGAATCATGAGGTTCACAGCCTCTCCATGAGGATCACCTGATTCTGACACGTATGAGAGGCAGACAACAGTCCCCGTGGACGTGGGCTATTCCCGATTTACAGCTGAAGAAAACAAGGCTGAGAGAAGTTAAGCGATTTACTAAAAGTTAATAAGTTAGTAAGTGGCAGATTCTTAACTGGAATCCAGTTTTGCTTTTTTTTTTTTTTTTTTCCAAATTGTGATCTTTCCCCCACATGCCAGGAAAGGAGTTGAATGGAATGAAACTAATCACATGACAGGGCCTCGACAAGGGTAAGCAGGCACGAGAAGCGAAGAGCCCTCAGCCGTGTGAGGAGAAGCCCCCTGAGTAAGAGAAGAAGACTCCACACCACCTGAGAGAGGGAGGAAGGGAAACAGGAGGGAGAGTAGGAACCTGCAGCTTGCAAGTTGGCAGGAGAGACAATATTCTCCAATGTTCCCGTTCAGAAAGGAAATGTATTTGAAATGCTGAGGACTCCACATATATTCTGTTAATAATTTACCAACTGAAACCATTAAAGATGTTGACAAAAGCTTTCCATTTACTATGGGTGTCTATGGGTGATTTGAAACCACTCATTACCTTTATAAGCTTCTGGGTTATTTCTGAGTGTCCCCACTAATCAGCAGCAGCAAAGGCAGCTTGGACCAGCGGCAAATGGAGTTTTAGTTTGAACATACAACCACCCCGATTCCACACTCAGGCGTTTTGCCGCTAATTCACTGAGAGACTGTTGGCCCGGGGCCTCCGTAGGCAAGTTTTATTTGCCAGTAGATGAAATTTATACTGTAACCGGGTATCCCTGAATGGGAAGCTCGATATTAAAAACTAAATATGTTTTCTCAGAAGAAACCCATCAAGATGTCATCAGAGTCAAACATTCAGTAGACACGAAGAAGCAGAACATTCCTATATCAAATAATTTTATATTCTTCCAGAACCTTCTAAGTATACAGAGACTAAATTTCCTAAAATGAAAGGAACAAACTGCCCTTCCCATGCAGGATGAATTAATTCTTTTAAGCTGCTATTTGTAAATAAAAACCAAGCAGGATATTACTTGCTATTTTAAAGTTCTGGATTCTTGTGCCATTTCTAACCCCCTTGTATAAGTGTTTTAGTTAGACAGCATCTGGCTACAAATAACAGGAAATGCAACTAACAGTATAAGCCACGAAGGCATTTATTATTTTTCATCTCACAAAACCCAGAGTTATAGAAGCCCCACTGTGGTTAAGTTGACAGCTCTGTGACTGGTGACCATGTCTCTACTCTGCCATGCATCCTGGACAGGTTGTCCTTCCGTACCCCTCAGGTGGCAACTTCAAGGATCCACGTCACTCATAGATCATGAGATCCAGAGACAACAAAGAAATATCTACCAGTTGTCTCCCTTTTGTAAACTGAAAGAAATTTCTAAGAAGTTTGGGCGGACCATGCCCTGTGCCTAAGCATAAACCCAAGCACTTAGCAAGGCTCATGAATACAATTTCCATGACTGACCTACCCTAATCAAGATACACTCCCTGGGGCAGAAGAGGGAGCCCAGCCTGCCTTCAAGCATGTGGCCACTCAGAAGAGGGTAAACAAAATTAGAAAAAAGGATGAAAGGTCAGTTTTGCAGGCAACAAGGATTATCTGCCATATCAAGAAACCTCCTATCGTCTTTATGGCTCATTTTCCCTGTGTCACTGGGTAAAAACTAGGCTAGAGGTCACAACTAAGATTCCTCCAACTGCCAGAATTCCATGATTCAAAGATGAAGATGACTCCCTCATTTGCACCATTTTAATGGAAGAATCAACATGATTCAATGAAATAAGATTTTCCCAGAAAACAGTACAGGTTAGAAGGAATTAATACACAATATACCAAACAAATGACCTCACTTTTAGGGTCAAGTGTACCATCCATTGATCTTTGTATTTCTGTGAGATAAACAAAGCTGTATCATCAGGAGAGGTAAACTGAGGCAGAGAGAAGCAGCTCCACGCTCTGACTTTGACCAAATCATTAAGTCACACTGAGGGAAGTGGGAAGGTCATGATACAGCAGTGACCTCTATACCAGGGTGTGCCAGCCATGGAGGGTGCAACAATGATCTGTCCAGAGCTGAAAAGAAATGCTGGAATTTCTATTTATATTTTTGTCTCATCTTTTAATTTATATGAGTAATATTTTATAATGTGCATGATGCATTAGCCAAGCAGTAGTGCATGCATATAATTTATAGCTATGTAGAAAGAGGAGATGTGGGCTGATAAATTTTTTACTCGTAGAATGCACAGTTAAAAACTTTGGAGACGACTGGTATAGATCATACTAGCATTTTGATGGCTTCAACTCCAGCCCAGAACTGGAAGGGAAAAATACATGCAGAAACTGACACAACCGCATCTGTGATTGGTTCACAGTGATAAAACAAGCCAGCCCTGAATCTGGGTTGAAAACACTCAGTTTCCAGTAAAACAGAGATTCCCAGCTTGTTTTTATTTGTTGGCCCTTACAAAGGCTCTCACTTTGTTTACCAGGAGACCACTTCTATCATTGTTTTCTTCCTCCCCCTCCTCCAAAGTATCTCCTGTTTTAAGAAGTATTAGGCTTGCTCTGTCTGGCTCAGCATAAATGGGGCTTCCTGGCTGCGTCAGGGAGTCAGAAGAGCTCCGTGGGCTCCCACAGTTTGTTTGCTCACTTAGCATCTCCTAAGTGCTAGACAGGATGCTACAAAGAGTTGTCTCTTTGGAGTCCAGTGGCTAGGAGGAGTAGTGCCCACTCGGTAGAGAGTCCAGCAAAAAAGGTGGTACAAGGAGAAGATAAAGAGGAGAAGACTAAGGTCTGGAAGTCAGAGGTGGATAGGTGTGGGTGTCAGGAACGGCCCCCACTCCCAGAAGAAATGGCTCCTAACCTTTTCCTGAGTCTTGAAAAAGAGAAGAGCAGGTCAAGCGCCATATTCCTGTCATCGGGAAAAACAGTAATGGCGGCCAGACCCCACCTGAGGAAGGAAATACGGTAGGGGGAAGGAAAGGGGATCCCCTTTTTCCCTTGGTAAACCTTAGCTCTGTTTCCCTCCTGTCTCAGAAGGTGTGGCATGGGTGTGGGCCTTATGTTCAGTGGAATGCCGCTTTTCCTGGGTCCTCTGGAGCTGCCGATCCCGGTGCACCTCAGGGCCCAGGAATACAGGCTTCCCGCAGCTGCCGAAGTGCTCAGAATTCCAAGGCAAATGTGCTTCCAGGGGCCTTTAGCAAAAGGAATCAGATAGCAATGGTTTTGATAGATGAGAATGTGGGGGAGTGGGCAGAATTTAATCTCCACATATATGCCATGTAACAGGTTAGAAAGGGTTTATTCAATGAGTTTAATCACAAAATCCACTATAAGAAAATTGTAACCTGAACCTCAAATGTATTCCAGTGAGTCAGCACTTTTAAACTATACACAGGAAGAAAGACTGGACTTTTTACTCAAAAAGTTTGTTTTCCTTCAGTGCTCTTCCCTTCTTCCACACTTCTGTTTTTCCAGGGATTAGCTCAATAGTGGCTTAGAATCAGGCTTCCTGCCTTAACTCTGAATGCTCTGGGTGGTGTAGAAAGGCATTTGTGCATGACGCAGCACAAGTGGCCTTAAAGACACTTCTTTTGCTACTTTCAGAAGAAACATGACAGGATTGCTTAATTGCTCCTTCCTGAAACATGGAAGGAAGGGATGCAGGGAATGAGGAGTCAGAAGGGCAAGATCAGAGTTTTATTAGAAGCAAAGAAAATCTTTTTTTGTAAGAAAAACAAAGATTTTACCATCAAAATAGGAAATCCATCAAAGCACTGTGGTGCTTAGTCCCTGGCAGTCAAAACAACTGGGGGGATGGGGAGGGAAGGAAAGAAGTTAATCTATATCCAGAATTCTTTAATTAGATGATTAAAATCAAGGCAAAACAAAACAAAAAGGGAAGAGAGAGAGAGAGAGAGAGAGGGAAAAAAAAAAAAGCTTTGCAGTCAACTTCTGAGTGTTGTTCAAGTTGAACAAGGGCACTGGAATTTGAACTTAACTTGCAAAGTAGGTGCCCTGAGTGAGGACAGCAGCCCGGGGTCACTCTGGAGCCTTCCTTCAGTGCTGGAGAACACCTTAACAACTTCATCTAATCTCTCCAAAATGGACGTTAATTTTAAATACTAAATGTAAAAAATTTTAAGCAAATGCTCAGGCATTTTGCCTCAGTTGCCAAAGGTTTCACCCAGAATGTAGTGCCTACATCGTTTACAAAAGGTTAGATTCAGCACCTCTGAATAGAGAGCCCTCCTTTTTATCCGTCCCCTTTGTCATTGTTGGATATGAGGTGTACCTAATATACTTCGAAGCCAGCCTTAAAAAGACAAGGGTAAATGCAGGGAGAAAAAGTGAAAATGGGTGACCTTGGCAACTTCCTTAGTAATTGTGAAGGATAAGGAGAAACATAGTTGCATGCGTTGGGTAACACAGCTATAAATGTAGCTGTCCGGAGTCTCATTAATACGCACATTTCAGTCCCTGTGATATCCCTCTCCACCCCGTCTTTTCTCCCTCCCTCTCTCTCTCCCTCTTTCTGTTTCTCTCTCTGTAACTTTCAATATGTAGCTGAAATTTTCTGATATATTTCCCTAGTTGATTACAAACATCCTTTTTAAAATTAAATTAATTTTTTTTTAATTGAAAGCAAACATGGATGTTGACTGCATTTCTGAGTGGATTCCATCTCAGAAAACAGTGCTGCGGGACATGTCAAAGCTTCAGTTTCAAGGTGTCTATGATGGCAGGCCCCAGGCTCCAGGTAGATGCCATCTAAAGCATGTAAAGAAGTTTTAAAGATTAAGCAAAACTATGTTGTTCTTCAATGACCTTTCTTTTCTTGTGTGTGTGTGTGTGTGTGTGTGTGTGTGTGTGTGTGTGTGACTGTAGCCAGAAAATTTGAAGCTGAGGTAAAAATTAAGAGGACAGGGTGAACATGCCTTATTGTCAATGTGTTTCTAATTTTATACATTTTTCCAAAGTTATGTCTTTAAGGTGGATGTCAGCTTACAAAAATAACAAAGTAATGGTCATAATCTCAAATTCTAATCAACTATTTGCTTTTCATTGTAAATTTTTTTTGGCCGGTGCTCCCTTTTTCAAACTATTTCTCTATTTCTTTGAAATTATAAATATAATAGAAGTGGAAATACGTAATTTCAAAGTTCTGGACAATTTCTTTCTTCCTGTTTCTCTCTTCAGTCAAATCCTCACTGTTGTCAACTGAAAAAGAGTCACCTACTCACAAGGCGAATGGAAAAAAAAATAAGATTAAAAAAAAAATGACATTGCCCAGAAATGAGAAATGTTGTTGAAATTTAGGAAATAATTTCCTAAATTCTAATTTTGTGGGCAACTGTCACAGCTGAATTCCCTAGGGTGCAGCTTCCAGCCCTGACTGCTGACCTTGTTTCAGCAAAATGCACATTAGTGTCACACTAAGTCCTTGTGGCCAGATCACCTGACACGCTTGATTTAAACAAAATGGAGCAGGGACTCAGAAGTTCTAGGGCAACATGTGAGTCATAATAAACACACTCTACTTTGTCTTTGATTCAGCTTGTCATTTCCATTGCAGAAGGCTTCTTTGAGAATGCTTGTTTTTGTTACTTGCAATATGTTTCGTCCCTGGACTCAAGGGTTCTCAATCTAGGAGATAAGAGATGGCAAACAAAAAGAGTCCACTCTCCACAAGAAAGGCAAACATACATTGTCCTTCTCCTTTCACCTTATGGGCGTAAAAGGATCATCAAAACAAACCAAGCAACCAAAAAACAAAATTCAGAAGAGATACATAGGATGCTACTATATAACTATAAGCTGTTAAGAAAAGGGAATCAAGAAATAAATAGGTAAGCTGCTCTAATTTACAAGAGTAGGCCACAAAAGTATGTATTGTCTCAAGATTCGGGGAGGTCAGGGAGATTTCCCCTCGTCCACACAGAGATATAAACAGAAGTTCAGAGCTGAGCCGAAGAACTTCAGCTCTGGGTAAAATCCAACTGAAACCCTTAACAACCTTCAGCCTCACAGAAGAGCAAGGGTTTGGGGAGCACATCACACAGACATACATGGGGTCATCTTAATCATAGTAACAGCCAACATTTTTTCAGTGCCAGTTATGTGCCAGGCCCAATTGCCCAGTGAAGTATGATTATCTACAGTTGGCAGGTGATGAAACTGCATCTCAGAGGGATTAAATAACTTCTCGGTGAACTGGAGAGTGAGGACTTAAGCCTCCGTCCGTCTGACTTCAAAGCCACAGTTGATCACTTCAGTACACTTTCTCCCTCTCTCTCTCTCTCTTCATTTTTTTTTTTTTTTTTAAGAAATGCTTGGCTTGGTAAGGCCCATGACTACCCTCCTTGGCATCACTCCTGTAGGCTGGACCTGCTTCTATTTTCAAAAGTTCTTATAATTATTCTTAGTAATTTGTTAAACACAGCAATATATACCATATATCCCACCCACACCAACTCTGGGGGTAAAAACGCTGTGGGTTTATCACTAAATGAGTGCATCATGTCCCATATTTACTTGGCCAGTTATGATGTCATAGACCTTCATCTCAGCCTTTTCTCAAACTTTATCTTTAAAATAAAGTCTTTCTCCCAAACTCATTTTCATCTCTTTTGCCATTTTTATCACGAATTTTCTTCTCTTGGTTGGTTCCAACTTAAATTAATCTGACTAGAACTGCCCACAAAAATGCAGACGTAAATGCATCCTAATTATAATATAGGACAATAGGACAACATTTGGTTTGGTATTTCACAACTTTTTTTTTTTAACTTTCTTCTTTGAAGTTTCCTCTTTGAACGGTTTCTGGATCTTTAGTCTCTTTCCTAGTTTCTATTCCCTTTATCTTCTACATATTTGATGGGTCCCCCAGAGTGATGGTAAGGCACACAAGTTTTGAGTCAGGATCCCTAGCTTAAATCCAGCTCCACCATTTGCTATTTGTGTAATCCTGAGCAAACTATCTGATGTCCATGATTAATGAAATGAGGATAATCATAGCACTAACTTCCTATGGTGATTATAAATCTAAGTAAAATAATGATGCCAAGTGCTTAGAAGAGGAGCGAGTACATGGTAAACTCCTGATAAACATCTGTTTTTGCTGTTACCTAAAACCTCTCCATTGTCCCAGTTGCCATGTGTATCCCTACTTAACACCAATTCGTGAACTTTCTGCATTTGTCTCTTTTTTAGCTTGTCTTCCAACCCAAAGAAGTTTTATGTTATTCACAAATGTAGACACTAAAATTCATTTATAAGGAGTCTGATTAAAAGCAGGACTTGAACATTGCTCCCTTTCTACTTCCCCATTCTAAATCGTCTGTTTACAATACCCTTCATTTTCTATTTTTAAGTTGGTTCCCCAGCTGTGACTAATCATCCTCTTTCCCCCAGGGAGAAAATCATTGGGATACTCCACTGAAAATCGAATTATCAAATACATTATGAAAATCTGCATATGCTCCACCCACACTTTCTTCTTATCTGCATGCAAATTTACATCATAATGCAAGGCAATTATTTAGGGCTCTTAATTGCCTATTGGAGAAATCTTTTCTTCCTCTTTCCTATATGTCAGTGTTGAATGATCCTAGTGTGGTAGAGAGACCATAATCTTCTGGGTCTGTGCTAGATTTCTTCTTGGTTCTGAGCCTAAATTATAATCTGTTTAAGATTACCAATCCGGCCAAGCAGTTCCTCAATGTCTTCTTTCAACTCTTTCAGAGAAGCTCTGGGGAATCCACCTTATTAGTTCAGTCTTCTTGTCACAGGTCAGTTTAGAATGGTCAATTTAAAGCAAAGCAAGGAAATGAGTTTGACAGTATCCAGACAAGGAATCGAAAAGAGGATGGAAAGAGACACCCTGGGAAAAACACCATCCAAAGAATTCCTTCGCTCTTTTCAAGGACCCAGTTAGTCCTGACTCAGAGGTTCTCTCACATACTGACCTTCATCACACCCAGGCAGTGCTCCTCACTCAGTCATCCCGTAAGCACCTGTTGGCGCTGGGCACTGTGCTAGCAGGCTACTGCAATGCACTGAGGGACAAAAGAGAACAAGTCCTAACCTTCACAGGGTCAAGATTCTAATGGAGACACACAGATGAGGGAAAAGAAAGAATTTTAAGATAGTGTTGGTGATTAAGTGTAATGAATAAATTATCAAGGAAATGTAATTTTAAACAAAAACACTAAATACTCCTGGTTAGGGGAATCTACCAGGATTCAATCTTCGAACTTGGAGATATTAGAGGAGAAACTGTTTCCAGGGAACATCATGAGGACTTTTGACCTGACAGGCTGTCTAGCAAATAGTAACACTGAGTAAAAGGCTAAGAGGATAAGTCAAAATTTCAATATTAGAGTAGCATTAAAGTATGCAATTGTCCTGGTCAGCTCAGGCTACCGTCACAGAAACCATAGATAGGGTGGCTAAAACAACAAGAATATATTTGTTAGGTCTATTTAGTTTAGTTCTGGAGCCTGGGAATGTCAGGATCCAGGGGTCAGCTGACTCAGTTTCCCCCTGAGGGGCCTCTTCTGGCTTGCAAATGGCTGTCTTCTCATGGTGTCCTCACATGGTGGACAGAGAAAAAGCTCTAGTCTCTCTTTCTTAGGGCACTCATCTCATCATGGGGCCTCACCCTCAAGACCTCATCTAAACCTAATTACCTGTGAAAGGCTCCACCTGCAAATACCATCACATTGGAGACTAAGCATATGAGTTTTTTGGGGGGCTGGGGCAGGGGGAGATGCAAACACTCAGTCCATAACAGCAGGTATGAACATCCTACAAGAGCATGCTTTGAAATGCTTTGTCCTGTGTGTAGAGACTAGAGCTTTCCCACCACAGTCAACGGTCTGGCTCCAATAATAAAGGCAGTCTTTGCCTCTCACCCCAGGACGCCCAGGCAGATGGGTCCCCAGGGATGCCCGGCCTCAACCACCCATGCACTTCAGTGTCCAGTGTTTTGACAAATCCCTTGTTATCTTCAGGCAAGTTTCCTAGGGGGAGAACTGAGATGCTATATACAATGTCTGTTTTAATGTTGCATATGAGGAATATTACTCTCAAGCATGCTCTTTCTTACATGACTGAGAAAAGAGAAAAAAATAGTGTATTTCAACAAACTTTGATACAGTTACAAAGCAACTTAAACGCCTATTCATTCTAATCATAAAAACATTAATCGAGGTCAGACACGTTTCTGTGCTTTAAACATAACAAAGAAAAGAGAGTACATCCTATATACATTGATAGTAATGGACTTTAATTTTTAGGTGCCCATTTAGAGCTATAAGGAATGTTACTCTGTAGCAGGATCAGGGATAAATAGCAGAACGCTTCATTCTTTGTGGATACACATGCTATGCTAATGCTCGAAGGAATCTCCAGTACTTCTCTCCTTTGTTATTTTCAGAAGTATGTACCTAGACTAAAATTAATGCCAAGTTATTAAATAGCCTTAGAGAATTGGGGGTAGTGCATACAGATAATGCAAACCAATTATTAATGACAGTTCAAAGTGATAGAGTGATACAAATGGGGACTAACATGTCCTTCTAGGAATGCTGCAGAAACTATTTATGATCACTATTGAAAAAATGATTCTAAAGTAAATGTAGTATGTCCATCATGGTCAAATTCACAGAGGGCCGCAAAGAAATTGGGCCACATATAACCAAATCAGGGTGTGCACCAGTTAGAATGCTCAAAACAGTGAAACTGGAAACCGAGAGAGTCCCTGATATCAGCTGCCTCAGAGCTGTTGCAGCCGGGAGCACTACCTCAGAGATGAAATGGGGTGCACTCAGGGGGGCAAAAATGGCAAGTTTGCTGATACGAACCCCCAACAATGACGAACAATTGCCTGGCACTTTGGGCAAGTCTGTCTTGAATCACCTTCCCTCTCAATATGTTTACCGTGGCTGAATGGAAGAAGTAAGTACGGCTTCCTCCCGAGAGAACTTGTGAAAGGTGACAAACATTAAACCTGACGTCAAAGTTGGGCAGGGAAGCTGTGAGGAGGTCATGAAGGTTTGTGGGTCTGTGTGTATCTGAATTCATGCAACACCTGTTTTGTTGGAGTTCTGGATTTTGCTAGGATAATACTGATGTTTTCTTATAAGCTGTTTGGGAGCAAAAGAAGAAACCCCATTTGCACCCTTACTGGAGAAGACTAACGGGTGCCAAAGACACCTCTGGGTAGGTCGAGCAACAGTGGATGGTGGAAAGAATAAGGCCAAGGGATCAGGCTGCCTGGGTGGGGACTCTGATTCCACCAGTAACAACTCGTTGAACCAGGCCAATCACAGTTTTCTGGAATCACAGGCTTCCTCATCTGGAAAATGGGGTTGGTAGTACTACCTTTCAAGGTGGTTGTGAGGCTCTGTCACCCTGTAAAGAAAATCTCAGGTTATACCCATCCCTCTTGCCAAAAGGGGCCCAAATACCTTTCACTGGTGGGAAACATTTGAGCCTCATGACCTGATATTACCAGGAGGAGTAAAAGAGTATTTTAAAAGGAGCCTCTAATAGGCCATCTTCAGGACAGAAAAGAAAACAATAACAATGATTGTCTCTGGGAGAAAAGCTAGATTGTTGTGGGATGAGGTTGAAGGGAAATGGACTTCTCATTGTGTACTCTTTTGAACTGTGTATCATCTGGATGTTTAACCAAATCAAAGAAGAATAAAACGTGATTTTTTTAAAGTAGCCTTTGAAACTCATCCTGCTTTGCGTGTTTATTGCGTGTTTACTTCTACTATTGGGGTAATCGTGACTTAGACCTTGACTCTGCCCCTTGGACATCAGTGTGAAAAGTGTTCCACATGAAGACTAGATGGGCCCTACTTCAAAGAAGGAATCAAGTCCAACAATTATTAAAAATTGTCTTAATAGGAACACGGAATGTGTTAACAAGTGAAATTCTGATAGTTTATAATTGGTCCATCCTACCCAAAAAGAAAAAAATTCTTATGTTATAAACTGTTCCTTCCTTCTTCTCCTATCAGCTGTATTTTCCCTAGTCAGCTGCCTGGTTTTCTCTGTAATGAAAGTAAGTCATACGCCTCCTTACTTTCCCTCATAGACAAAGACTAACTTGCAACAGAAAGGAAGAATCGGTGTCATTGGGATATTTCATTAAACCCACACGCTGTCAGTGCATTGCTGGACTCACCACCACCACATGCACCAAACCGCAGTCCTGTTTAGGACAAGGGGAACTGGGTAACATACCGAGTCCCATCCCAGGGAAGCTCCCAACCACGGTGCCCTCCACACTACATAGTGATCCCCGTGCCTTCCCATGGTTACTAAGAAATCTCCCTCAGGGGAAACGACATTCCTCAACCTTTCCCTTTTTTCACCTTTGGTATATTTATTCATGCATGTCATCATCAGCCTATTGATACTCTAGAAACCTGAGCACAGCTCTTCAGGAAGGTAATGAGAAGCAATGCATATTTCTTCTATGTTTTAGAGAAAAGAAGATTTGTGAGAACCGTTTTCTGTGCTATAGCGCCCAGACCTCCATACTGAAAATTCTACGTAAGGCACAAAGGTTTGTGGAGGAAATCTCTTAATTCTAACAATAAGGGCTGCTTTGACTTAATTATGTGAAGGAAGCAGTATTTTAGTGATTCATGTTTAAATGAAACCATTATTTTCCAGATCCTGCCAGAAACCGACCACAACTCATTCCTGTGATTTTATTACAAATTAAGATTCCCATAATTTTGGAAGAGAGACGTACATTTTAGAGTCTCTTGGGAAGGGAAGCCCTGTGCTTCAGGGCAAGGAATTGCCCCCAAAAGTGGAACAAAATGAAGACCTTGTTATAATGCTGGTAGGCGAGGACCAGGCTTGCCCTCACCTCAGTAGTCCTCAGTGATGCAGAATAGGAACCCTGTGAACCCTAATGTGGTGGGGACACGGCCAAGGCCTCGTGGGGTTTACCTGCGAGGAAGTGCAATGAGAGAGAGTTTACAAAAAGTTTAGAGATTTTGTTTCATTTTTGGTTTTAATCTACGGATGGGTCAACCATCTCCATAGCCTAGTACCTACAAGAAATAGGAAATAAGATCGAGAAAGGGTTATGCACAATATTTTTTTTCCTTTTACTTTTACCTGGAGACAGAAACTTCTGGAACTCGTCAAGGGGTAGAGAGATGGAAACAAGAGGATAAAAGAAACAGCGGGGCACCCTCTCCTGCCAATAAGCCAGGAGCCCAGCCGCTGGATTCACATGGCCTAAGAAAGGCACAGAACATGGGAAATTTGTCCTTTTTTGCACCTTTCTCTAATATTTAACCCTTTCCCCCCCATATCAAATATTTGCTGCCGTCCTATTTAATTTTCTTCATTCACAAAGACCTGCGGGCCAGGTCAGTGATGATTCAGCATTACTTGGAACAACAGTTTTCAGTATAGTGTCTCATTACTTTACATAACAGGGAGGTATGCCCCACATACACAAGCACATATTGATTATGTCCACAATAACACCTCTGTAAAAAGTGAAGGCATCAGTGAAGCACTATGAAGACTTCCATGTAAATAGGCAAAACTTGGGAGCAATTTCTCAACAGTATCAGCCCTGCCCTATTTTCAGCTCCAAGAGCTCATAGAGGCACCATGTATACTGGAAAGGGAAATAGACTGGGAATCCAATGGCCTGGGTTTGCAATATGTTAGCTGTCTAATCTTAAATGTCATCTCTCTAAAGATCTGTGTCCTTATTTAGAGAACAAAAGTGCTCTTGGGTCCCTTCTACCTTAAACATAACATATCCATATGCGTATTCCTATCGGTAAGTCCTGGTAAAGTATCAACCCCTATTCAACAGTGCTATAAATTATAACCAGGAATGACAGCAACAAAGCAACAAAAATATGGCTGCAATCATCTTTCTTCCCTGTGAAATTAGTGATTATGGCAATATCTCCAAAACTTAGTAGTTGATTTTCTCACTATGTCAAAAGAAAATATACATACAGAGAGAAGTCTGGTGCCCCCACCAGGGAAAAAAAAAATCAATATGTTACCTTGTTTGTGGAGTGGTGACTTCCCTAAAAGTTGGAGCAATCCAGGCATTTTAGAAAGTTCTTTGTCTTTATCCAAACTCCACAATCTGTGTCAGAAACTGTGGTTTTATTTTCAGTCCCAACCCATAGTAGTAGCTGGTTCCATGTATATAAATAAATTGTTTTAAAAGGTATCCAAGTTTTCAGTTTGTTAATAAGACATGACTCCAGATTTTATCAGCTTTAACATCCCACCATTGTTTCCCCATGACCTACAGTACACCTGGATTACAGGAAGGTACAGTCTGTGACTGTGAAGGAACATTTCATCATCAACAGAAAAGCATTTACTAAGTTGTAATTATAGCTAGTGCTTCACTGATCAAAGAAAGAAAGAAAGAAAGAAAGAGAAAAAGAAAAGAAAAGCAGTCCTATTCTAACTGTGTGGTCTATTACTGGAATAATGCTCTGCACCAGCAGCGATAGGAATATACAGATAGCAAAACAAAAACCGCAGTTAATCAAGGAGGCACAGACTTACACACAAGCATGAGTAGTAAAGGAGGGAGCAGGGAAAGTATTCGATGCATAACTGAGATGGGAACAGTCAATATCAAGGTCTGGAAATGTTGAGACAAGATAAAACATTTGTGCTCTTATCAATCTGGGAAGACTTCCTGGAACTGGTAGGGTTTTTCAGTGAGGAAATGTACTTTGGTAGATGGACTGGTGGTTCAATTAAATAAAGCACATAAAAGCAAGTGAGATCATCAATCAAGAGGGCTTTCACCTCACCATCGGCTTATGGAGGTCTGCTCCCCCTGAAAAGCCACCCAGAGCCCTAGATCCAGCACAGGATCTTTGGAGGAGGATGGTTCGGCAGTTAACTACTTACTGGCAAGGACCAGTAGGAGGCAAGAAGTCTGACCAGGACACAGAGACAGTGGGCCTGATTAAAGAGGACGAAATTCTGCATCCGTTGAAGATTAACAGCGAAGAGCCAGCTGTCTGTTCGGAAGACCCTGAAAAGGAAGGCATTCTCCTAAGCAGCAAATGGCTTGTGATGTGTGTCACCCGCACCTTAGAGCACTGCTTTAAGAAGCCATTTGCTCCTGAGTACTTTAGCATTTAGTATCCAAGAACGGTGACCCCTTTACCTCTAGTGTCTTAATATGCTGAAACGCACCACGAACTTGAAATGTCTGTGGGATATTACTGTGAAATGGTCCCCATCCCTAAATCATTCTTTCTAAACTGCTCCTCAAAGGCTTAAAAATAGCACTTCACTCTTAGAGTGACTCCACTGGCTTAAAATAAGTCACAAATATCTTCCTCCAGGAAAGTAGGGGAAGGACAGGAGGTGGAATGCAAATCAGCTAACAGGCTTCGTCAACACGAAGAGAGGCAAATAGATTGGAACTAACCGATCAGAGGGACCTGGGGTTAGCAGTAGAGCTGATGTCATCTTGATCAGATTACCACAGCCAGGAGTTGGTGGATTCAGAGAGTGGAGAGGTTAACAAGACAGGAACATGGGCCCTGGACAATAAAAACTAGGTAGATTAAGGAAGTGATGATCAAGGGAGGAAATTCCTCTTATCTCTATTAAGCCACATCTACATGGAATTAACAGTCAATAGACTTTCTACACCCATATGAGAGCAATAAATTTCCCGAGGAAAGAGAGCACCCGAGCACGTGCACCTGACAGGGAAAGGGGTGAGCAGTGCAAGTGCACTGTAGCCCCAGTCTATAAACACTACAAAAAGGCATTCTTCTTTCTTTTTTTTTTTTTTTTTAAAGATTTTATTTATTTATTCGACAGAGATAGAGACAGCCAGCGAGAGAGGGAAACACAAGCAGGGGGAGTGGGAGAGGAAGAAGCAGGCTCATAGCAGAGGAGCCTGATGTGGGGCTCGATCCCATAACGCCGGGATCACGCCCTGAGCCGAAGGCAGACGCTTAACCGCTGTGCCACCCAGGTGCCCCAGCATTCTTCTTTCATTTGAAAGCCATATTCTGTAAAGTTATCAACTAATTCATCCACCCACCAGACATGTATTTTGCACTCATCACACATCAGGCACTATATGAGGCCCCAAGGATACAAAAGTGAATAAATAATATAATTACCACAATAGCTCCCATTCTTGGGTAACCACTATGCACCAGAAAACTCTATTTCCATGATGCAGTGGAATGCCCACAATGAACACTGCCCACTCTGCCAATGAAAAACTAAGATGAAGAAATGAAGACTCAGAGAGTAAATAAAAGTGAGAGATCTCTCAAGGAACTCCAGTGCAAGAGTGAGATAAGCAGGGTGATGTTTACAATATTCTATGGTAAATGCTAAAACAGAGATTAAGAAAAAAAAAGGAGGAGCTCCTAACTCAGCAAAAAAGAAGGGAGATAGGAGGGGACAGAGGGCGGTAAGAAGGACAGCGCATGCATGCGTGCGTGCCCGCCCGTGTGCACACATGTGCGTGTAACCCGGGTAGTGGGCAAGGAGTTCAGGAGGATAAACTGTCCAGGAAGAGAGATAGGGGTCATATCAGCTGTCTTTCAGCCATGGCCACAAAAGTTCCCCTCTACCTTTCTGCAGGATGAAGAATGTTACTAAGAAAAAGCAGCAGGGCTCACACAGTGTTTCTGGGAGGACACAAGAGGCTCTGTCAAGACACTTTGTATTAGCCTGAAGAAGAGCGGGCATTTATCAGGACAGACTAATTGCTCACTTTGAGGTAGATATTGTTCCATCTATCTATGCACCCTATGTGACTACACAGTAATGACAGGTTTTTAAACAATCCAAAGCTTATGTGTCCAAATAAATGCTCCAAAGTAGTCACCTTAAGTTTAAATGCGAATTTCAGGGTCCCCACCACAGCACTTAAAGCATTTCAGGTGCATCTCTTTTGAAACTGCCTTCAAGCATGTAGTATGTTCTTTTGGTTATCCTTCATGGTGGCAAATTTTCACCATTTAAAGTGCAATATTTGGGGCTTTAAGTCAAAAATCAGTTTGAGCTGAATCCATGAATGAGTGATTAAACTGGGTAAAAGTTACTGAGAATGCCAGATAAATGCTAGGCACTAAGCTAAATGTATTTTGTAAATCATCTCACCTATTAAATTCTTACCACAAATCTATAAGGTGGATATTAGTGTCTCCATCTAATGCTTCTTTAATAATCATTAAATTAGTACACGTTCACGGAAGGAAGTTTAGAAAATCTAGAAGAGTAGAAAGGAGAAACCAAACCTTGTTCAAGGTCTCACTGCTCCAATCTAACCACTACTGACAGTACCAGGCTTCTGGGTTTAGTCTTTCTTCGATGAGTGAGTATATAAATATTCTCTGGCCTCCAAAATTAATCACGCTGTGCATAATGTTATAATTTTTCAATTAATATATTCTGAACAGTTTTTCATGTCACTAAATTTCTTCTACAAAATCATCTGTACTCACTATTGGGTATTCTCTTATATGGATTTGTCATAATCTACTCAAAGAATTCCAATATTTCAGTGCTTCAGATGAACCCTCTTCATAGATAAGTCTTTGTAGATTTCTGTGATCATTTCTTTCAGTTAATTTCCTAGAAGTAGAATTACTGGATTCAAGACATGCATATTTTTAGAGGCTGTTATAATTTCCCCAATTTTTAGATGAGTAAATGAAAACTCAAAAAAGTGCTTTCTGAGGTCATAAACCCAGAGTGTAGCAAAGGTTGGATCTGACCCAGGCCTGTGACTCTCTAAATCCTGTATAATTTTTTTTTCACTCTGATAAATGAATTTTTATCAAAAATGGAACATGTCAAGAAAAAAAAGAATTTTTGAACATGCAACTGAAACTATTCCTGAAAGACTTTTTTTTAAAGGTGTTTAAGAAATACTTTAGATTTGCATTGTTTCCCTAATGATCCTTTAAAGGATCAAGCTCATTTCTGAGTTTATATTTTTGTTATATTCATATTGAAAGCACTCACTGTACTTCATTGTTACATTCTTAGAAGATGTCAGTTCTGTCCTTTATGAATTTACAGTACTATTAATATTCTGGCCTAAGCACTGGGCTTCTGGTCGAACTGCCAAAAAACATAATCTCACAGGCATTTAGGCAACCTAATTGGGACAGTCTTGGTTACAATTCAGGCAAGCCACAGCCAGGTGGGGAGTCCACACCCGCATGTTTAGAATACCAAAGACTAATAGATAACCAGTCTTCTTTAAGTCTGGCTACATTCTGATAACAGGGAAGAAAAACATTTCCCACCCAAAGTTCTACTGGTTTGTTATAAACATATAGTCTGTTCTCCTGGAAGGATGAGTGGAATGAGCAATACAAGAACAACCAGCTTTCTTCCTTGCGCATTTGTCATGGAATGTAGTTCAAAATGGATTAGGAAAAAAAAAAAAACAGACTGGTGGGGGAGGTGTGCTAGAAAGCATGGGTGGGGATGTTGTGCTGAAACTGTATTTTTTATAGCTGAGTCTACAAACATTTCCAAATTGTCCTTAATTCTTCGGCCCCAGGCATTTGTCCCTCTTGAGAGACCAAAAGGATTTTAAAGATAAGGCAGAGGAGAGGATTTTAAAGATAAGGAGAAGATTTTAAGGACAAGGCAGAGGAAGGAGTTGATTTAGTAATTCTGACTCAAGGCTTTCAAAGCTTTGTATAGGGATGCTTTCCACCTCTTTGGGATCTATCTCCGTGAGCTTTCCCCAGTGCAACAAACCATCATCACCTTCTCACCCCCCACTTCAACCTACTCCTCCAACTTACCCTCTCAATAAATGGCACCACTGTGCGCCTACATGTTTAAGTCCTCCAAATTACACTTTTCCCTTAACCCATCAACCTGTAGGTTTCACCAAAACACATCCCCGTTCCGTCCACTGATACTTCTCTCCATCTCCACTGCTATCCCCCCAATGGAAGCCTCAACAGAATGTCATCTAAAATTTTGTTTCTACCTCCATCCCTTAATGATGCTTTCTCCACACAAAAATCTGAGTGATCTTTCAAAACATAAATCAAGCCAGGGGCCTAATTTAAAACCCTCTGATGACTTTTTGTCACAGAAGGCCAGACTCCTTACCATGGTCTTCAAAGCCAAGTCCTTCCCACCTCTTTGCCCTCATCCTCTACCCTATGCCCCCTCCCGGCTCACCGCTCAGGCCTGGTTGTTTTTTCCAGTGTGGCCTTGCCTCGGCCTGAAACTGTTCCCGCTGCCTGGAATACTCACCCCCTCGTACTTTCAAGAAGATGTTTTATTTTTACCATTCAGAGCTCAGCTCAAATATTATTTCTTCAGAAGGCTTCCCTAATTCCCTCCATAAAAAGTTGACCCATTCCATTTTCTTTACTAGTGGAAATCATCTTCGTTTCATCTATGTAATTGCTTATTGTTCTGTCTCCCTCGCTAAAATATAAAGATGGGCCCCTAAAAGCGGGACTTGGCCAACGTACTCAACATTCCGTAGCAGCACAGAAAGCAGTGTTTTGCTGAGAGTAGGCACTCAGAAGATGCATCAAACGAAAGAATCAGTAAATGACATGAAGGCAGAGCCCGATCCCCTACTATTGCCTTAATTCCTCAAGAAAACAACTATCTGATTTTTCTGAGGTTCAGGCAATAACACCATATCAAGTGAGATTCAGCCACTAGATAATTTGCTCTGAGTTGTAAATTACAGACTTTTAATAGTCACATCAATTCTTAGGCTATTACTACACTAAGATCTTAGTGGTCTGAAAACATTGACAAAGCTTCCAAAATACATTTCTCATGACTAGCAAGTTGGTGATGATAGAGAGAATCTGGCACATTGTATTTTATACAATTAACTCCTGTCGCCGTCTTGAATTTTTTTTTCCTCTCCTTCATTATTTTATTTTGAGGTTTTTTATTTTAGTTCCAGGATAATTAAGTCCAGTATGCAGTATTATACTAGTTTCAGGTGTACGATATAGTGATTCAACAATTCTGTACATTACTCAGTGCTCATCAGGATAAGTGTGCTCTTAACCCCCATCACCTCTTTCACCCAACCCTCCACCCACCTCCCCTCTGGTAACCACCAGTTTGTTCTCTAGAGTTAAGAGTCTGTTTCTTGGTTTGCCTCACTCTCTTCTTTTAACTTTGCTTGTTTGTTTTGTTACTTAAATTCCACATATGAGTGAAATAATATGGTATTTGTCTTTCTCTGACTGACTTATTTCACTTAGCATAATACACTCTAGCTCTGTCCATGTTGTTGCAAATGGCAAGACTTCATTCTTTTTACAGCTGAATAATATTCCATTGTGTGTGTGTATAATACAATATATATAATATAGTATATATAGTATACAATATATACGCAATAATATTCCATTGTGTGTGTGTGTATATATATATACATATGATATATAAATGTATCACATCTTTATCCATTCATCTATCGATGGACACTTGGACTGCTTTCATAATTTGGCTATTGTACATAATGCTGCAATAAATATAACGGTGCTTGTATCTTTTTGAATTCTTGTTCTTGTATTCTTTGGGTGCCTTCTTCAATTTTAAACTAACTCTCTTTGCTTAAAGAATTCTGGATGTGAAAAATAAATTCTTAAGGTATATAACTATGATCTTAAATGAAAATGCATACATAATTGATAATATTAAGATTATTCATCTTGTCACCTAGAAAAAGTATGCATTTGCACCCAAAAAAAATACATGTACGTATATACACTCACACGTATAAATGCAGAGACATAAGAACATATTAACCATTAACAAGTCCGCTATATGCACGAAACTTTCTACAGTACATAATGCATGACTGGCAAAATAGGTCAAACAGTGGGAACCTCCACATCTTTGAAATCTTTATGAATACAATACTGTCCCCACATCACCTCTTGCCTAAGAGCTTTAAAATAGAGACTCGTGAGGAATGTGAAGCAAAAAAAAAAAAAAAAATCCTAGCTCTTGTGTGGCAAATTAAAATAGCACAGCAGTCTGGGGCTCTGGTGTCATATTCATTGGGACACATTCTCGTGGATAAAATAGTGCTTCTATGTTGTCTGCTCTGAATGAAAAAGGATGTTCCATATGTGTTTTTATAATGAGTGTTAGGATTTGGTTACATATTTTATTCAAACTGTGAAAGCCAATGGTAGCAATTCAATATTCTAGCAATGATCTAAATGGCGTGCTTACTTTCTTCATAGAAACATGATGGGGGAACACTCTTTAAGCCACTCTTTGATGCCAGGCTTATATTTTATTTTAGCACTTATGTCCATAGACCTCTCCCCACATGAGACTCAGCTCCTTCCCGCTCCTCCCGTCATTTCAGTAAAGCTGTGTCCATGTCAGATAAGCAGAAAACTGGGCTATTGAGAGGTAAGGAATAGAGAGGTATTGTGCAGGAATAATTGTGGTGCATCAGATGTTCCCCGAGTTACTCTTAGGGGGTGAACATTCGTTTCTCTGTAAGTCTCTAATAAAAATGTTAGCAACCACAGGGCTCATCTTTCTCAGGCTTACCTCCTCTCTCTCAGGTCATTTTGTTCTTTTAAAAAACTGATTTCGCTGGCTGCGTCTGTAGCAGATGTTGCTTTATTGTTTGCTAACATTATGCTAACATTACACTTACAAAACAGTCTGCAGAGCCTGACTTCTGTCAACACAGTCTACGGGTTACAGCACAAGCTGGGAGATTTTTCCCAGCTCTCATCAATGACTCCCTTTAGGCAAGTTGCTCAACGTCATCAATTTCCACATATATAAATCGGGATCCATGATAATATATAGCTGAAGTCTTTGGAGGAAAGGCCACCTTCCTTGTTTTTCAAACTTTCTCCTTGCAGTAATGTTGTGTTAAAAGTCTTCTGGCTTTCCAGACAAGAGAAAGACCCATCATTTTAAAATGACCTTCCCTTGCTTAGCTGGTCAAGCATTTTTTAGACCTCTGCTTTTTAAATACATCTTTATCACTCAAGTATCCAACTGTCTCCTTTTGAAATTTTCAAACTGTTTTCCAAAACTTGAATGTATGTATACTCAAAGACAGATTACCAAAATATAATTTTGGAGATAGAATATATTACCAATTTATTTTACTAGTAATATATAACTGTGCTACAAGAACCATGTTTGTCAAGCTGAGCAAAATGAATTATTTATTCTTTGTTTTAAGGCTAAGTGAGGTTCAGGTCAACCGTCCTTGAGCTCAACCCAGTGCCAAGAACAGTGGAGAAGTGACTACAGGTAAGGCGTGGGCTCCTGCCTTAAGGAAGTGATGATGCAGAAGGGGACTGGGACTTGGAAAAACTACAGTATACAGTACAGTAAGTGAAACCTAAATCGGAATGCAAACTTGCTCTGAGCAGCTCACTTGCTGAAATTTGAGACTGGCAAGCACTTCAGGAAGACAGTGACTTCTAAAGCGGGTCGCCAATGAAGAACTGAATTTCCACACAGAAAGCAATGACTAAAGACAGAACCTTGAAGGAAGTAGTGATTCTTGGTTTTAGGAATTCTGTTTTTTGTCATACCAGGCTATTTCTTTTTTTTTTTTTTTTTAAGATTTTATTTATTTATTCAACAGAGATAGAGACAGCCAGCAAGAGAGGGAACACAAGCAGGGGGAGTGGGAGAGGAAGAAGCAGGCTCATAGCAGAGGAGCCTGATGTGGGGCTAGATCCCATAACGCTGGGATCACGCCCTGAGCCGAAGGCAGACCCTTAACCGCTGTGCCACCCAGGCGCCCCCAGGCTATTTCTAAGTGTTAAATGTTGCCATTGTTTTTGGTATACTAGTCTAATTTCAATGTTATTGAAAATCTGTAATTCAAATTCACTTACATCATGAAATTATTACTGCAATTAAAAGTTCAAATCAAACAAAAGTCATTTATTGAGAAAGGCTTTTGACCACATTCCCTCACCCATGTGAAACCCATCCAAGATATGTTATTGTTGCTTTAATTTCCATTTCTGGAGTTTATATTTATCTGTCTCTTGCCTTTCCTTCCAGAGGATAGGAGAAGTTAGGGGAAAACTAAATTGTATATGATGGAGCATTAGAGTAAAAGAGGAGGGGAGCCTCAGGCCCAATTCCATGCTTTCCCTCCCCATCCCCCACCCACACACCACTCTAATTTTCTCTTTTTTTTCTCAGAGCTGGATTCTCTTCATCAGAACCATTCCCTGAGGCTCTAACAAATTCCACTAGGATAATTTATGTTAGCCTACATCTTCTTCCCCAGTCATACTGCCTTGGGAGAATCCAGCAGAAGCGCGAAATCTCAGGCTTGGAGACTGGTGGAACAGCATCTGATTAGAAAAAAAATATAATCAGAGCTCATTGTTCTATGAGGGTATCCTATGTACTAAATACCCAAATTTCCTATCTTTGTTTCACTGTAGAATTGTCAAGATGAATACTTGAGGCACTGACGATATTCTGTGCTTGACTGAATGTGCTTGGAGGTTGGGGATGAGGGACAGTATTTGGGACACACATTGGGATGTTTAGGACACACACTAAAAAGTTATTCTCTGTTTATCTGAAATTCAAATCTGACTGTAAATTCTGTATTTTTATTTGCTAAATCTGGCAATTCTAAATAAGAGGCCATTCAATTGGGAAATTACAAGGTCTCTGTGATCTTTTGAAAGATCAGTTTCCAAGTGAGTCGAGGGGAAGCCAGATTACCAGAGGAAAAGGAGTGAATAATTATAAGGAAGGGGAGACAAGTATAGAGCCCTTTTCCCAGAAATTTGATATGGAAGGAGAGACATGTGTTGCTATTTTATTTTTTTACAGACTTTTTGGATATGCCCAAAATGATAACAGGATTCAGTTAAATAAATAAAGAAATCCATTTGGTTAACACCAGATATAATCATCTTAATAGAGAATTTTGCCAGAGAATGACAAAAAACACGTATCTGCCATTTTGCCTTTTAAAATAATGAACACACACACAAATAAATTAATAAAATAAAATAATGAACACAAATGTATTTTACCATTTGTAATTCTTATATTTGAATAAAAATTCTGAGTATTAAAATTAACTTAGTTTTACCTCTTTAAATATTAAGCAGAAAATATTTGTTTGCCTTGGTAAAAAAAAATTAAATAAATAAAAGACTACGTCAAAAGAAACTGAAAAGATAAGAATCTGAAAGAAGATATTTGCAACATACATACATAATCAAAACAAGCATTTGTGTCCAGAAATAACTCCTAAAAACAGACAAGTTAAAGTCAACAACCCAATAAATAATAAAATGGTCATACAAAATAAACAGACATTTAACAAAAGGAGAAACATACAATCAGAAGCTCAAACTTTTTAGAAACAAGGGAAAATAATACTAAGTCCGCTGCAAGATACCATTTCACTCCCACTGAATTGGCAAGAATCTGAAAGTCTAACTGTACCAAAGGTTGGAGAAGATATGAAGCAAAAGGAACCATGAGCTACTGTTAGTGGGTGTGTGAACTGATTTACTGATTTTGGAGAACAGTTTGGCATCACCTGGCAAAGTTGCAGGTGTTCATATTCCATTTATCAGTGATTCCACTTTTTATACCCTAGAGAAAATTTTGCTTGTGAACATCAAGATATAGATAAATAGATAGATAGATAGATAGATAGATAGATAGATAGATAGATAGATAGATAATTTAATCTTGAAAGCCTGGAAACAATGTGGCTGTCAGTCAAAAATGGAGTAAATAGATAACTTGTGGTATATTTATGCAACCAAATACTCAACAACAGAGAGAACTGATGAGCTACATGCATATAAATGAGTCTCATAAATAAAATTCTGAACAAAGAAGCAAATCATAGAAAAAGGCATAACATATTATACTTTTCCTATAAAGTTATAAAACTCATAAAATTAACATGATTTTGTTGGGGATATATGTACACTAATATACTTTTGCTTATGGTTTTACTATATATTTTTACAAACATATAGTATATATATGTATATATTTACAGTAAATATTTATATATTGATATATATCATATTCTTATACATATTTGAGGACCATAAGGAAAACTCTCAGGAAAAGGATGGGAATGATAAACACAAAAGTCAAGATAGTGGTTACGTCTGGAGTGAGGCAGAAGGAGAAAAAAATTATAGGGAGCTTCAAAAGGATTAGAGAAGTTCTCTTTCTTAAACTAGATGATAAACGCAGGGGTAGAAATGTTATTGTTATAATTTACACTTACTATATATTTATGAAATACTTCATAATTTTTGAAGAGAACTCTACATAAATTCTCATTATCAAATTTGCATCCTTCTTTGCAGAAACTCAGTTTATTTGGGTAAAGATTGAAAGTGTGTAACTCACACTCTTCAGCCCTCTCCTGTCAGCATAGGGTGAAAGATGTGTCAAACCGCGTGGGGTTAGAGCATTCTGAATATTATGCAGATTTAGCATAGCTATGAACGTCTTGCATCAGTGCTAATCACTGGCCTTACAGCTCTGTTTTGTGTTTAAGACTGAGCCTTTTAGAAACCACCCCGCCCAGAATGTTACACAGAATCTCCAAAACATGTTTTTCAAGTGCTCTGAGAGCCAAGAATGATTTGTCATAATGACAAATGATCCAATGAGCACTGGGTCCAGAATAGTCTGTGATTTTAAAGACTCAGGTGCAGGATTTCAGAAATGGTGCAATCAGGTGTTCTCCTTGGAATATATTTATATATAGGTAGAAAGGAGATAATCAAACTGAACCCTTTCCCATCTTAATTTCATGCCAAGTAGAGTCCATAAAATCTAGATCCTGGAACTTACCAAGGGCCAATTAATGGGGGTCTGGCTGGCACCCTGCCTACTGCTCTCTGCCAGTGCTCCACGAGCTCAGTGAGGCTCCCAGGCCTTCTTCTCTCCTACACTCACCTCTGTTGCCATCACCTGGTGTTCCTGTCAACAAATCATTAGCAACAGTGTCAAGACCTGACAATTGTCAGAGGGCCAGCACATATCTCACTCACTGATTGGCTAAGACTCTAGACTTAAGTTGAATAAAAGACAATTCGTTTTCTTTCAGATGGGAGGAGGAGCTCTTCATTTTCTGATACATTTTACTTCAGGGATTTCTTTCTTTCTTTTTTAACCATTCCTGATATTAGTCTTCAAAATAGAGTTACAAATAGAAGTGTCTCATCAATATACAGAATACAACTTAATTCTGACTGAATCTCACTAAGAATTATCAGCACATCAGGGGCACCTGGGTGGCTCAGTTGGGTAAGCGTCTGCCTTCAGCTCAGGTCATGATCCCAGAGTCCTGGGATCGAGTCCCGCGTCAGGCTCCCTGCTCCACTGGGAGCCTGCTTCTCCCTCTTCTGCCTCTCTCTCTCTCTCTCTCTGTCTGTCTCTCTTTCTCTCATGGATAAATAAATAAAATCTTTTTAAAAAAAATTATCATCACATCAAATTAATCTTGCATATCTATCACTACCATTTTGTTCCTTGTCTCAGAGCTATATAAGGTGGAGAACGTTCCCAAACTACTGCGAAAAAGAATTAGAGACCAGTTTCAATAACTTGGCTGCTGTCATTTAAACAGATTTGTTTTTCCTGAGAATACTGAAAATCTCTCATATCATCTCAGCATTCACAGCAGACTGCTGTTTAGAGCTCTCTCCCCCTTCCCCCCCCCTTTTACAATGGTCATCGCTTCCTGATGCCAGTGGATTGGTGTCCTGTTATCATTTGTTTTACTTTTCACGTATTGCTTGGGTGCTTCAACTAGTGCTGTTTTATTCTTTTTTTTAAAGATTTTATTTATTTATCTGACACAGAGAGAGAGCACGTACACACACACACACACACACACACACACACACACACAAAGGGGAAGGACAGAGGAAGAGGAAGAAGCAGGTTCTCTGCTGAGCAGGGAGCCCACTGCAGGGCTTGATCCCAAGACCCTGGGATCATGACCTGAGCAGAAGGCAGATGCTTAACAATTGAGCCACCCAGGTGCCCCTACTAGTGCTGTTTCCTACAAAGCAAGGTTCATGGGCTTTATGACAGCAAGTCCCCACCTAGGGCCAGTCTTAGTGCAAATTTGGGATTGTGACTATATTCTCGGTGGCTAAGGTAACTGAAATGTACCCTCTTGATAAACAAGGTAAAACAAAGCCCTGTTACAGTATGATTACTATAATAGCAGAAGTCTTAAGATGAGACTTCAAATACAGAAAGTTTTATGAAAGTTTTTATGTGATAATTTTTAAACAGTCTAATGCAAAAGCAAAGAAAAAGGACACCAGCATAAAATCAAAACAGAAATCTAGCATTTATACAGGTATAGCTATAACATCAAGAACCAAAAAGCTATGTAGGTCATATTTGTATGGTCACTGATGAGTATGAAGCTCTCACCCTCTCTTTTCTAAGTTTTCCACTAGTTAAACGGGAACAGTAACTCCATTCACCTCCTGAGGATGTTGGAAGGATTCATGAGGCAATGCTTGTGAAACACTCAAAGTCCTTTCAATGAAAGAGCCTATGTAAACACCACCTTTACTGTTCTATCCAACCATAACCACACTCTGCTTGTTGAAAACCCAACCTCTATACCCCAAAAAGGAGAATTGTACATTTCTAGTACTATACTATTTGTAAGTTAGCTGACTCTGAGAAATAGGATGACATAAATAGATGGATAAAATTTAAAAAGTATTTTGAGGTGGATGATATCTCATTCAATCTTATTTCTTTCTCTCTATGGATTACCTACATAAATATTATTTTTAACACCAAAAGCTTATTTTTAATTAGCACCCTACTTTCACTGTCTCTAATTGTAGTGTTATGGGCAATATCAAATATCAAGAGTGCTTTGGATAACGTTGCTATTCTCATTGGACTGAGAAAGAGATTTAGTTAATAAAATGAAGTGGGGGTGCATGGGAAAAGAAGAGCTCTACTCTGATATGGGTGAAACTGCTGTACACAATAGGGAAACTAAAACCCATATCACCTCAGTTACAGGATGGAAACAGGAGAGAAAAGAAACTTATGGTTGGTTCCAGATTCCTGCCCCACAGCTGTGTTTTGAATTGCACCATGGATTTGATGTCACATCATCTGATTATCTGGTCTCATGGTTCTCCTCTCCACCCTCAGGAATTCTGGACAGTTCTTGTTTATGTCTAAAAGGATACAGTCATTACTCTACAGGGGCACTATTTTGTCCTTAGTTTCAGAAACTTTTTTAAGGAAAATTCAAGGATCTTCTTCCAATGAAAACTGAACAGAGAAACATAGTATAAATATTATTTCATCCAGAAAGCCTTAGTGAAATATTGCCCTACATATGAAGCACTCTGCCCCCAAATGTGAGAAGGTGGAAAGATAAAAAGTATTCACGCAAATGTCAAACAGTTCACATTCAATTGAATTGATTAATAATTTATGGAGCTCCAGTATGAAGAATTGTGCTTGTTGCTTCAAGCAATGCAAAGATGATTTAGGTAAGACCTTGCTTTGAAGATTGTATTCCATCAGTGCAGGTGGCAGGATAGGAAGGGGGATAAAAAGGTAAAATAAGCACACAAGTAAATATAGTCAAGAGGATATCAAGGAGAAGTACAAAATGCATTGGGATGACCAATGAAGACTTTTTATTTGAGTGAGGTATAAAGAAAATCTTCATGGACAATGTGGTGTTTGAAGTGGACCTTGAAATACAATTGGAATTTTATAAAGGAAGGATAATAGAAGAGACAAAAATTGAGACAAATGTAGGAAGGAGAAATTTTTTTAAAAGATTTTATTTATTTATTTGAGAGAGAGAGAGCACGTGTGCACAAGCAGGTGGGTGGGGCAGAGGGAGAAGCAGACTCCCCGCTGAACAGGGAGACCAACATGGGGCTCAATCCCAGGACCCCAGGATCATGACCTGAGCCAAAGGCAGACACTTAACTGACTGAGCCACCCAGACACCCTGGAAGGAGAAATTTTTATGGCAGATTTGGAGGACAGCAAGTAGTCGAGTTTATCTGGAGCATGGAATACTCACACTGGAGTTGAGGATGATAGATGAAAATAGTGGCAGCTAAATTAGGATGTGCCTTGCAGCTCACGATAAAGAATAAGAACCTATTAAATGGACAGGGGAGCTACCAAGGCTTTGGAGCAGGAAAACAGCCTGATTCAAGCTATGCTTGAGGATAAAGAATTTGTCTACAGTTGTATAGGCTGATTATAGAAGGGGACCCCATGAGTAGAGAAACTAGTTAAAAAGTGTTTGCAGTATTCTAAGCAAGAAATAATGAGGGGCCGACCTGGGTGTAGCAATCCCTATGAAAAGAGATGTCCTTGGTGGGACTCCCCAGGAAACATACAGAGACTCTGAAATGTTTATGCAGGGACTTCAGTGAGGAGGGTTCTCAGAAACATCGTGAAGGCAGTGGAAAGTTAGCAGCGGGCAGAGAAAAGGTAAACTGAAATGCAGTCACAGCAGAGGACTGAGCCAATCCCAGGGGAGGTTCTGAAGCTGAGATGGCCCTTCAGAGGTCTCCAATTGAAGCAATGGGTCTGGCCCATGTACCCATCAAGTGAATTAGCCACTGGATGTAGGGAAAAGGGAAAAAAAGTTTGCTGAGGTGAAATTTGCATGAATTGGAGGATGATGTGATGTAAAGGTAGAAGGAGAAAGAAAAGGTCAAAGCCAAAGCCAGGTTTAAGAGCACCCCAGAAATACCTAGGAACACACTGAAAGACCTGATTTGGAGGTGAAGGTGACAGCTTCAACTGGAGACATACTGGCACATTCTTATTTTCAGTAACACGGTCACTAGGATCATGTCTGGGAGGCCTGCAGTTCATCAGACTTGGGTTCACTCAGGTGCATTATTGAAAAAGAAAAGACAAGATAACTTGAGTTCATATTAACCACAAAAACAGCACGGGGGAGTACGAAAGGTCAGAAGAGGATTCCAGATGGATGTGCCATAAAAATTTGAAAATAAAAATTAAATTAATTCTATTTGTAAATGATGTGATGGAATCCCTGGGTGATAAGACAAACAATAAAATCCATAAGATACCAGAATACAAAATTAATACATAAAAATCAATGGCCTTCAAATATACAAACCATAACTGATCAGACAATTGAATGCTTTTGCAAGAGCCAAAAATGAAATAAAATAATCAGGAATAAATTTAACACAAGTAATAAACTTAAATGAAACTTACATGAGGAAGATTTTAAAGCTTTAAATCCTCAAAGACATTTAGTTGACTTCAAAAAATGGAAACATTTCCCTTTCTCTTGGATAGGATGACTCAACATGACAAAGATATGGATCAGTTCTCCTCGAGTTATATAAATTTAATGCAATCCCAATAAAAATATCAATAAGCTTTGCTGAAGTTAGTCAAGTTGGTTCTAAAATTCATATTTTTAGAAAAGGCAAGAATAACTAGGAAAATTCTGAAAAAATAAAAAAGAGTCAGGTGGGGATAGGGGAGGACGAGCTTTACCAGATTTAAAACACTAGAAAGTCTCTATAATTACAAAGATATATATATATGATACTCTAACATGAATAGAGAGATAGGCCAAGGAATACAAAAAAAGTAGAATCAAATACATGCCAAAGGTAAGGTCACTGATCTTATTAAATGATGTTAAGGAAAATGTAACTTATTTGGAAAAAGTTAAAGCTAGATCCATACATCAGCATAAATTTCAAATATATTAGAGATTTAAATTTAAAACAATAATTCAAGCAGAAGAAAACATCAGTGAATATCTTTATAATCTGGTGTGGGGGAAACTTTCTAATTAAGATTCAAATCCAGACATGAAAAAAACACACTGATAAGCGTATCTAAATAAATTTAAAAAAATAATAACTTGGCATGACAAAAAATCATAAATAAAATTTTAAAACTAATAACAAATTGAGAGAAAATAAAAGAAAGACCTAATTTACCTAATATATTAATTTCTGTAAAAATACCAGGACAGAAACAACCTAAAACCTAATGTGGGAATGAGCAGAAGGTCAATAGTTCACACACACACACACAAAGATGTAATACAAACATATGTAAAGATGTTCAACTTTACTCATAATAAAAGAAATACAAGTAAACACTACACTATATACCGAGATACTTTCTCACGTATCAGATTGGCACAATTTCAAAGCTTGACAATACATTCCCTCACATCTTGCTTTTAAGAATGCAAGATAGTACAAACTCTATGAGGGAGAATTTAGTATTATCTAATAAAGCCACATATATACATCTTCCCTTTGATCCAATAATTCCATTTCTAGGAATCCACCCCAAAGACATGTCTTCACAAATCCAAAACAGCATATGCACAAGGTTATTCACTGTGAAAATATTTGTATTATCAAAATACTGGAAACAACCTAAATGCCCATCTCTGAGAGATAGGGAATAAGCTGTGCAACAGCCACACATACAACGGAGTACTAAGCAGCTGCAAAAAAAAAAAGCGGGGGGGAGGAAAATTTCCATGAATTGTTTTGGAGTGACATCCGGGACATATTTTTTAAGTGCGGAAATAAAGTTGCAAAGAGACTATATAGTATGCTACATTTTATGTAAGAAAGATAAACTTGAAATTAATGAAAATAATTATTTGTAGTTGGTGGGCAGAAACAGTGGCAAGGATAGGGATGGAGATGAGACTTCACTATGAATATCTTTTGTTTTTTTCTTTTTACAAGTTTTTGCTTTTGAACACGTAGATGTTTTTATTTATTCAGAAAATACAATTTAATTTGAAAATGATCAGAGAAAAGCAAATCCTAAGGTTGAACACAAATTGAAATAAATCAGTATCAAATTGATAATATAACAACATAATAAAATTAATTTACATAGTTTTTGAAAATAGTAACTCAGCCCAGATGAACCCTCTTTGTGAACCAGTTCTCAACTGAGGCGGATTTTGCCCCCAGGGGACGTTTGATGATGTCTACAGATACTCATTATCACAACTGGGGGTTGAAAAGGCAATACTGGCATCCAAAATCTAGAGGCTAGGGATGGTGCTAAACATCCCACAATGCACATGGCAGCCCCCCAGAACAAATAATTATTCAGTTCAAAATGTCAATAGTGTCCAGGTTGAGAAACAGTATTTTGGTGGGAGATAGTCAAAGAACCAAAACACAAAAAATCATGAAGAAATTTTGAATTTTACTATAGATTTGTTGTTGGGAGAAGCACTGGTGTAACAATTCTAAAAAACTTTTGTGAATATTAGGTAACAGAGAGAATGAACAAATGTATACCTATCATTGAGAACCAAGGTTCTCATTGCAGTAGAAAGAAGATACAAATATGGAGTAGGACAGTAGAGAAGTTCTGTGATTGTTGAGAATGAATTCCTGATTTAACAAAAAGGCAAAAAAAAAAAAAAAAGGTATCTCCTAGCTTTTCTCATGAAAGGGCCTGAGGTAATGACATTCCACAGCCTAAAAAAAACAAACAAACAAACAAAAAAACCCAAAAAACCAAAAAACAAGAAAACAAAAACAAAAAAACACTTGGCCACCAGATCACAGTTGCAAAAGGCCATCAACCACAGACTAGAACCGGGGTTCCTTGGAGAAGACACCTACTCAAGCCCTGAGCCACAAAGGTGAGGCCAAATGTCTGACTGGGCCAGAAAGCACAGACCTGCCTCAAGACCAGTGAGGACATAGTAAAAGGACATGGGAGCTATCTTGAAGGAGCTCACATAGGGCAAATTTGGAACAATGTGAACCTGAAAAAGAGTAACAGTGATAACGGATTACAATACACTGAATCAAAAAAGAAACCATGAGTCCCTAGTGTTAAGTCAAAAAAATGGAAGAGTAATTAAACCTCTATTTCACAGAAAAATATCCACCAACTACAGAAGATATATTCACATTAGAAAATCACCACTTTGTAACCAGCAATGTAATAATTGATCCGGGCCAGATCAGAAGTGGATGCTAACACCTTTGGGGAGGGGAGGAGGTCCAAACATTCTCAATACACTACGCCACATGTTACTTCTTAGAAAACAAAAGGAAAAAGTTCCCTTTGCTTTTGTGAAATCTGGCGTACTTCAACTTAATCAAAGAATCAAGCTTCACATCACCAGTGTTGGGACAAAATGACTTTACAAGCCTCCTGATGTGATGCAAAGGGAAGTAAATAGCGTCATGTACAGAAGGTACCCGCAGGACCCTCCCCCACCCTGCCCAGCCACAGTATACTGGGCTCTGGGTCAAGGCAAACGTTGGTACCCATCCCAAAAGAGGAAATAGCCAAAAAACTTTAAAAGACTAAAGGAATGTGAAATATTATGCATGATTTGTCATTGGCTCCTGGAGTTTTAAAAATTGTTTTAAAAGACATTGGGACAACGGGCAATTTGTATATGGATTAATTGTTAAATATTATTTTCTTAATGGTACATTTATTTCTTATGATAATGTACTGTGAGTATGTAGAAAAGTATTCTTGTTCTTAGGAAATACATGCTGAAGTAAGGAGCACCTGGCTGGCTCAGTTGGTAAAGCATTCAACTCTTGATCTTGAGGCTGTGAGTTCAAGCCCCACGTTAGGTAAGAGCCTGCTTTAAAAAAAAAAAAAAAAAGTATTTAAGGATGAACTATTATGATGTCTGCAACTTGCTTTCAGGAGTTCCTAGAGAGAGACAGAAAGAGAAAGTAGATGTGACAGAATTTTAACAATTGGTGCATCTAGGTAAGGGATTTACTCTGTCAACTTTTCTACAAATTTCAGGTGGTTCATTTAAAAAAAAGTGATGGAAAAAAAGACTTATTTGAATCCATGAGTTGATCAAGAAGCAATACATGATTTGAAAACCAGTAAACAAAAGAAATCAAGCATTTATTCTGCTTTCCCTAAAAGAACTGTAACTCCACATAAATAAATAGTTAATTAGGGAAGTTTCTCTATGTGGAAGCCTTCTGTATAATAAATGAAGTAGAATAGCGCCATTGGCAACCCTTAATGAATTAATGCATCTAGGCATAATTATCAATGACTGCCAACATGCTGAAAAGAGAATTATCAGAAAGTGTGTACCTCCTGCAAGAAACAGACAACACCACCTATAAAGTAGTCTTGCCAAAACAAAAAACAAACAAAAAAACAACCCCGAATCGAATCTGACAAAGCTTCTAGATCTATCAATCCATAGGAAAACAAGGGACAGAGGAAAAAAGAAAACATCACCAGGAAGATGCAATCAGCCACATGGGCAAGAGTCTCCTGAGAAAGCTACAGGACAAATAACTCAGTTCTTTCCCAAACTGTGGAGAAGGAGAGCTATAGATTATCAGAAACTTAAATGACATAGCAACCTATTGCAATTTATGGACCTTAATGTAGTGTTCTAATTCATACAAATTTATGGAGTCAGGAGGGAGGGAAATGTATGAAAAACAATTGGAAAATGTAAATATTACTGGGACATTCAATGATGTTAAGGAATGACTTTTAAGTATTTTGAGATTGTGTGGTTTTTGTTTTGTTTTGTTTTTAAAGATTTTTATTTATTTATTTTACAGAGAGAGAGTACAAGCAGGTAGAGGAGCAGGGAGAGGGAGAGGGAGAAGCAGGCTCCCTGCTGAGCAGAGAGCCTGACGTGGGGCTCGGTCTCAAGACCCTGAGATCATGACCCAAGCCGAATGCATATGCTTAACCAACTGAGCCACCCAGGCACCCCTGATTGTGTGTTTTTAAAGAGTTATTTTCTTTTGGAGATCTACCCTGAAATATTTATGGAGGAAATAATATAATATGCTGGGAATTTACTTCATAATAATGCAGAAAGATGCGTAGACGGAACAAGAGGGTCTATGCGTTGATATTTGTTGAAGGTATGTAAAGAATATATGGATATTAATTTATTTAATTTTGTAAACACCTAGGTCTTTGAATTTTTCTTGGAAGATTAATTGAAGCAGTAAAACAATGACAGCATTGGAAACAAAAAGCAGAAGGAGGCAGGTGCTCTGCCTTCACTGAACTCCTACCATGGATCACCACCCGTTAAAGCCTAGTCTACAGTATCATATCGAATCCTCGCGAAGTCATACCATGACACAGATGGGTATCTCAGATATTAAGCAGATCTCCCAAGTTCGAATCTCAGCTCTGCCATCACCTGTTGAGCCAATTAGCCTCTATTTCCTTATCTCTACAATGGGGATGACAATAATATTATCTACCTCGTAAGATTGCAGGGAAGGTTAAACAGTGAATTATTTTAAGACAAGTGCTTAGGACACTCCCTGGTGCATAGTGACACAATATAAATACTAGCCCTTATTATTAAAGAGTGATAGAACTAGCTGAACCAGAGCCCATTATCCCCCATGATGCTGCCCTGAGGACGGCGTGTGTGTGTGTAGATGTGCGTCGGGTTTTTAGTACTCTCTGCCAAAGCCACTTTGTCCACCCTGTTGGGCACACCCTAAATTGTGTTCACATATCAGCAGCAGAGTTTCAAATATGCCAAGAAAGAAATACAGGTGTTAATAGAATCGTCTGTAATAACAAACATTCGTTTGTTCATTCAATACACATTTACTGAGACTGGCTCTGCAATAGATGCTAGGGCTTTAAGAGTTAAAGCAGAGGTAGCTGCTGTCCTCACAAATGTACTAGCCAGGGACCATGCTTGAAGTTCCACCATCCAAAGGATGCCAAGTAGAGCAGAATGGGGCAGGGGGTAGCTAAGCAGATAGATCTGTCCGCTGAGGCCAACCCAGCATACCATACAGTATGTCCAGGATCTAGCCAAGTCAAGTATGGTTCTGGAAATCATCAGCACTGGTTAGGTCCAAACCAAGAAGCAGATCCCAGCTGTGGTGACTCCAGGCAATGATCAAGTGTGTAGAAGCCAGCTGGGAGCAAAAGAGTTTTCCTGAACTCTGTCCTTCCTTGTAAGAATTTTCTTCAACAGTTGAGGAACGAAGGGGAAGATTCTAATCCCAGGAAGGGTAATTGGCAAGAATAAAATAAAAGATATTTGGGGTTAATCACACCAGCAGTGTCCTAGACCTGAGGGGTTTATGGTTCCAGCCAGGAAAAGTAGAGAAACTATGGCATTATCAAGGTCAGAACCAAGTTCTGAGGCCTAGGCCATGAAGGATGGGGGCAGGGGGTCCTGTACTATAGCAGCTGTTTGAGTGCTCAGTGCGGGCCGTTACATTCCACTTGTTCCCCAAAGCCAGACCCTGAGACAAGAATTCCTGCACAGGTGACTTATTAAGAAGTTCTCCCAAGAGAAACCAAGCCGGGAATGGAGGAACAGGCAAGAAACAGAACTTCTTTTTCAGCAGCCAAACAAGAGTACCATTTCAGGCAGAGTCCCAGAGTGTAGGTTCAGCTGGATCCTACACAACTCCTAGTCTATATTTTGCCTCCGAGTTTGTCCCAACTAGAGGCGAGAGAGCTGGGCTCTTCTGCTCCTACACCATACTATCACTGGCCAAGGGCCACCCCCGAGGAAACTAAGCCCCCAGACCTTTGCAGCTTTTTGCACTCGTGGCCAAAATGGTTCAGGTGGTCCCAAGGCTGGCGTCTGAAGACAGTCTCAAGCGTGGTCTTGACAAGGCAAAAATCACACAGAAGTCAGGAAAGGACACAGGCTATTAAGAGGGTTCTGAAGAGCTCTGGGCCAAGTACTAGTAGTGGCCAACTAATGCCTATACTCTAGGTTCTGGGTTTAATTGACAGTAAAGAATAATTTGGGAGGATGTCCATGGGCCCAGCCACTGTGAGCATGTTATAGATCATTAGTGGGCACCTCGAAAATTACTTGCTACCTCCAAGTATAATAGAGCTAAAATGCTGACAGATGGGGACTTGGAGAGTTGACTCAGATATGGGTAACACTGGGCCAACGGGTGCAGGGTGTGAGCCCTCCCCTACTCCTGTTGCTTGCAGTGGTCACACAGTGCTCTGCTGCCCTCAAAGGCTCTGAGAGCCCAATTTAACAGGCTCACTGCCCCTTTCCAATATTCCCAACCAACAAGTGAGACTTGGAATCACATCCATTGGGTGAAATGCCGGAAGTTTACAGAACCCTAAACATCTTCATAGAATTGGCATAAAGTTTTTGTAAACTTGACCCCAAAGTCAGTAAGAAAAAAGTCACTTGGCTTACTCAGTGTTTATTCTTCCTGTGTCTCTTGGATATTTACTTTGTGTTTGGGCCCATGTCGCGGGTGTTGGATGATACCAGATCCATTCTTAAGACACTCAGATCTTTCCTCATTCCTTTCAGATTTATCCCTTGAAGCTGGATACTCTTCCTGACCTTCATTTCTTCATATTATATCATAGGTCCCTCATATAAGGCCCATGGAACTTTGACATCAGAGTTAGAGTAATCTGTGAAAGCAGAAGAATGAGAATGTGCTGGTTTATGTGTATTTGTTGCGGGGGGGGGTAGGGAGTAGGAGGTGGCGGTGTTAATTCTGGAAGCAAAGGAGAAAAGATTGTCTACTTTGAGAGTTTTCAACCAGAGTAGAGCCACAAATAGACGGGTCAATAATACCTCAGGAGGGCACAGGCTGAAGGGGAGAATGGGACTCCCAGGAACTTAAATGGCTGAGGCCAAAAATTGTACTCATGATGATATTAAGGCCAAACCAGAGAGAAGATCCCATAGGTAGTCGAAAGGGTGAAAACACTGATCAAAAAGCATCCCTCCATAGCCTCATCAGTTTTTCTTGCCTTTAGCACAAGGAAATGCAGTACTATTTCTTTTACCTTAAAAATCGAAAAATCTATAAGTAATAGCTTCAACCCTTTAACCTCAACATTGATCAACACAAAAGATTAAATTGTTCACTCATTCACCAATGACTAGAAATCACATCATCTACTCTACATGTACTGCCAATGTTCCAGTTGGAATCACTGTGGTAAGTAATGCTGCTTCTTGAAAAGATTATGGTCATTCCAACAAAAGCAAGTTGTTCTTACCTGTTTTTAATAGATTCACTATTCCAGAAGAATGTTCAATAAATTACTTATGGCTGCCCTTTGCCCTTCAGGCTGGCAAATACTCAAAATATTTAAGGCAAGACTACATACATTATGGATCTCCTAATGGATGTGTGTGATAGTACCAATGACATTGTCCAAAAAAAAAAAAAAACAAAAACAAAAACAAACTTAATCTGACCAAGGGTCTATATCTAACTACCACTTTATAGAAAATGCAAGTTCAAAGGAACATGTTAACTTACGTTCTTGAAATTACATTTATTATATCTGTATGGTGGAAATACTATGTAATGGTACACTAGTGTGTATCTCTTCCCACTCCATTTCCTGTGACCTCATGCTGATAGCTTAAAATTGGCTTTGGTGGGAGTATCTACACCACAGAAAGTAAGAAGTGCTACAAACTAGGGCTTTCATTTCCTGAGAGTCCATTGCTAAACACTGAACAATACACCATGGCCTTAGCCAATTCCCAAAAATGTTCATTGCTAAAAACGCCCAACTTAAGAAAAAGAATGGCAGAGGGCAAGTCAGAGAGGAAAGTGGCAGTGGTCTTATCTGACCGCAGTTAAAATATCCTATTTTCCAATTTTACAGAGACATAAGGCTGCCACTAGAACCCCTCCCAGGAGCTACAGGGTGAGCAGCCCTAAAGCATAATCTTCATTTGTTTCTTGATCTAGTTAGCTGATTCTATTAAGTCATTCAAATCTTGTTCAAATGTCACCTCATCAGAAATTTTTCCCTAACCACTGTAGCTGACCACCCTCTTTGTCATTCTCTACTGTTCTACAACTACCTAGCATTACATTATCTATTCCTAATGGACTTAAGCCTTAGGAACACAGATTCTGTACTGTTTTGTTCAGTGTCGTATCTGAGCACTAAGCACAGTGCCTGGTAGGTTCTCAACAAACGTGAGGTGCATGGAAAGATGTCTATAAATTACTGTTGAATAGGGAAAGAAAAACACATTGTAGAGAGATACATAGTCAATCGTCATTATTTATAGATTTCATATTTGTGAATTTGCCTAACCATTAAAATGTATTTGTAACCCAAAAATCAATGTTCACGGTGCACTGGCAGTCATTCACAGATACGCACAAAGCAGTGAAAATTTTGAATCACGTAATGTGCATGTTTCCAGCTGAGGCTGAACAAGGTGATGCTCTGTCTTATTTCAGCTCTCACTTTACAAACACATGTCCTTCTCATGGTCTATTTAGTGCTACATTTTTTTGCATTTGATTTTGCTGTTGTTTTTTTTTAAAGATTTTATTTATTTATTTGAGAAAGAGTGAGAACACAAATTGGGGGGGTGGGGTGCAGAGGGAGAGGGAGAAGCAGGCTCCCTGCTAACAGGGAGCTCAACACGGGACTCGATCACAGGACCCCGAGATCATGACCTGAGCCAAAGGCAGAAGCTTACCCAACTGAACCACCCGGAGCTTCCCTGGTTTTGCTATTTAAAATGGCCCCCTAAGTTGTACTTAAGTGCTGTCTGCTGTTCTTAAGCACAAGAAGTCCATGATGTACCTTACAGAGAAAATATGTCTGTTACATGGGCTTTGTTCAGACCTGAGTTACAGTGTTGTTGGCTATGAGTTCACTATTAAAGAATTAATAATATATAACAAATAAGGTGTCTTTAGACAGAAATACATACGAAACAGGTTTTTTGTTGATCAATTGATGAAAATGTTGTGATCAGAGGCTCACAGGAACCTAACTCTGAATTTCCTCTAGCAGCAATGGTTCAGTATTCACTAATTTAGTAGTTAAACTATCGCAAATAATGAGAATTGACTGATTATAGTATATTCCATTTGTTTTAAGAAAATATGGATAGCTAGATGGATAGATGGCTGCTGATTGGTTGAAAGACAGATAGATGCATAAATAGATAGATATAAAGGTAAATTTGTAAAGACATAGAAAAATACCTGGAAGCATATATGCCAAACTGTTAGCTCTGGGGAGTGGGATTAAGCAATATAAAAAGAGTTTCACTTTGTACCCTGTATTATACTTTTGTATTTTTGAAATGTTTTCAACAAATCATTATAAATTTGCTAATTTTTCAAACAAATGTTTTTAATGAAATTAAAACAACAAATTCTTGGGGGACAAGGATGGCTTAGTCAGTTAAGCATCCGACTCTTGCTATCAGCTCAGGTCATGATCTCAGGGTCGTGAGATCAAGCCCCATGCCAACTCCACACTGGGCATGGAGCCTGCTTAAGATTCTCTCTCTCTCTCTCACTCTCTCTCTCTCCCCTTGCCCCATACCCTACCTCTTTCCCTCTCAAAACAAACAAACAAACAAACAAACAAACAAATTCTTCTTTAAAAACACTCAAAAACTTAAACAAGAACTAGGTAAAAAGCTCACGTAATCTTTGGACATTTTCATTTGAAAAGGAACATCAAAAAGAAAGTGTAGAAAATAACAAAAGACCAGATAAATGATAGAAGAGGTAGAACAGTATAAGAAAATATTAACATCTCTTCACCAAATTGCTAAGTAAGTAAGTGTACAAATTAAGAACAGACACCTGTGAGAATGAAGCTGCCTTTACGCCAGCAATGATGGGATGAAAAACAGGTAAGAAAAGAGGAGGGTGGTCAGATTTGACAGAACTCACATCATCAGAGGAGAACCAGGTCAGAAAAACAAAAGAGAACACAAAAGCTTAACGCAAACAGAACTACGTAATTCATAATATAGTGAAAATAAATAGGTGCTAGAGAAAAGGGATCTTCCTGGATTTGACTCTTCTCCGCATTCTACATTTCAACAGCGAGAAGTTTTCTTAAGTAGCATCGGATTCAACCTTCACAAAAATATTGGGCTTCTAATAAGAAATTGCTTTTTAGTTTCTCCAAAAATGAAATATATCACCTGTGTGAGCTTAGTTATTCCCTGTAAGCGCAGGTCATTTTTCATACAGTGTTGGACACTGAGTAAAGACAGGAGTGCTGTTAACTTATTCCAGCATAAGAGACTCTGCGCACGCACAGGTAGATGGAGAAACAAGATTTAGTCCCATTCCTAACATAGTGCCTTGGGGGGTAAAGGCTGTTCTCAGAGTTGGACTCTTTCTTCTTGTTTCATGAACAGAAACTCATGAGATAAGAAGAATCTGGGTGATGTCTTCCCTCTCTTCCTCACAGACAACAGCAATACACAACAGTCCAGGTGGCCTTAGAATCAGCTAAAGGGCCTTTTGGCCAGAACCGCCATTTTCCAGTAATTTGCCAAAATGACCAACACAAAGGGGAAGAGGAGAGGTACCTGCTATATGTTCTCTCGGCCTTCTAGGAAACGTGGAGTTGTTCCTTTGGCCACATACATGCGAATCTTGTTACAAGAAAGGTGATATTGTGGACATCAGGGGAATGGGCATTGTTCAAGAAGGAGTGATGCTCAATTGTTAGCATGGCAAAACTGGAAGAGTCTGCAGTGTCGCCCAGCAAGCTATTGGCAGTGTTGTAAACAAACAAACAAGTTAAGAGCAAGATTCTTGCCAGGGAAACTAACGTAAGTTTTGAGCATATTAACCACTCAAAGAGCCGAGACAGCTTTCTGAAAAGCATGAAGGAAAATGATCAGAAAAAGAAGGAAGCCAAAGAGAAAGCTACTTGGGGTCAACGGAAGCACCAGCCTGCTCCACCCAGAGAAGCACACTTTGGGGGAACGGATGGAAAGGAGACTGAGCTGCTGGAATCCATTCCCTATGAATTCATGGCATGATAAATGTAAAAAAAAAAATTAAAGACCTCAAGACTGTGAAAAAAAAAAAAAAAGAATCAGCAAAAGATTAACACTATTCCTCCCCAGCTCCTCACCCCATATGCCCCTCACCACCACCAACCCCATAAGTTCCTTGTTCCACATTGCTCCCTATAAGATGTCACTTTTAAAATGAATTCTGTGGATTAAACATTTGGACTGATAGATTCCTAATTAACCCAAGTGTAAGAGAATCTAGACCATTGGAAAGGCCATCTTGGAGCTTCTGCCCTGGAAGATAAGAGAAACTGGAGGGGTAAATCCCCAATGAGAAACAGCTGTGGTTCGAGGGCGTCACTCAGGAAGCTTCCCTTGTATGATGCTGGGTCAATGCTTTTACCACCATGGACCTGACTGGCACACTTTGCAATCACCCACCAAAAAAGCCACACAACTGCCCTCTAAAGTCAAATATTGTACAACATGTTACAGAACAGAAATTAGGAATCTTCAAATGAGAGGTTTTCCCAAAAGAGCCACAGGTAGCATGAGTACATGCCTGGTTAATGGGCATGAGATTATAGTATTTCTTTCCCGAGTACATTTGTTTCCTTAAACAGGCGAAATTTCTCTAATTAAAAAAAAAAGTTTCCAGGGCATTTATTGATCCTTCATGGTGAACATTTATATTAATGGTTGAGAATAAAATGTGAGCATTTAAGGAGAGAAAAAAATCACTATGCAAGCTAATCTTACGCCAAGCCTGCAGCCAAGCTAATTGAATTTTAAGTACGGTAGCGAGTTCCTCCTTCTTCACACCGCTAATATATTTCACTGAATATAAAAATAATTTTCCACTGTATATTTTAAAAACACATAAATAGACAACATTATGGCTCAGAGATAGACTAAGGAAAGTCTTCTCCTGGGGTTTTTGTTCTCCATCTTTCTTTATAAGTCTGCAAAAAGGGAAAAAAAGATGGACCTTTATGAGAACCTGACCCTGACCATCTTTAGGGCAGAAAAAAATGAGGAAACCTTCTAGAAGGCATCACTAATACTCAGTAAAACAAATACATTTCAAGAGCTCAGAGTTAAATTCATCTAATGAGCCGATAATGAAAAATTTTTTCTAGGATCCTTTGCCTGAGGGATTTGAGGCTTTGTTATTAGAAAATAAGAAATTCTAGACTCTGAGAAAGGCCACTTGGCCCAGCATGGCTGATACATTCGAATTCCCTTATTCCAGCTCCCTACAGTTTCTCAATTTACAAATTCATTTATTCATCTTTTTAGAAAAATAAAATGATGCTTCTAGCTTCTCTAGAGTTTTTTGGCAACTGCTTATTTGTGACATTTATCCTCCAGGTGAGAGCATTTTTGACAGGAGCATCTTTCTTCTACTGTCCTATTTGTATAAGGTCAGATTGGCCTCTATACTGTGAGTATGAAGAGCTTAATTGGAACAATATTATTATCCTTCACAATTTACAGAAATATATTTGGCCTCTGCAAAGTGTCATTTTCCTCAGAGAGAATAAGCTGCTTCCTTATTAAGCCCTTTGGAAAAACAGAAATAGTTCTTCTGAACCCTTTGGTGTTGGCAAGGCATTCCATCGCGTTGCTCTTAAAGTAAGAGAACAGAAGAAACACAGTGGTCTTGAAATTTTATTCTAGAATGTCCTCAAGTGAAAATCTGAAAAATCACTGAGTCAGTCTTAGAATTGGTAGGTTTCAGAGGAAGAATCCACCGAACCCACTTAGGAAGGGATCTGGTTTATAAGCAGGCAGGATCTACCCCTCCTGTGATCTGCATGTGTCACTCTATCTTGTCCCTTAAGGAACCCAATTTCACCCATTCCTAACACTTCAGCTGCCTTTTATGCAAGGATGGCCCCAGTTCTAGGCAGTCACATTTCTTGACTCTCTTTCCCTCAAAATTTTAGCCAGAAAGATTACAAGCAGAAATTCCACCTTCTCGAGGTCAAAATTAGTGGGACCATTTGCTTTCTTAACTCCTTTTATTATTCCGCTGTTCGGATTCTTCTCGATGATGTTCACACCTGTCACTTCACTTCAACATCATTTATCACCATGTCCCCAACTCCTGCGTCTCCCTCAATTTCCCCATTTTTCCCTTTAGCTCTTTTCCACTGCCTCTTCTCTTCGAAGTACAGTATCTTATCAACTCTCCCTCTATGGTATCGTTCTGTCTCCCCCTTCCGCTATACTTCTGCAACCAGTGCCCAGCTGCATGTATCCTTCTCCTACTGGCAAATCCTAATTTGTGGTATTCAATTTACCTGCATCCAACTCCCTCCCCCACATCCCATCCTTTTTCAGCCCATCATACACTGTGCAGCCATCTCTCTCTTCCTAAATTCCATTTTCAGTATTTTGTCTTCTGGTCCCATCTTGTCCAGGCACCTCCGGCCACGTTTAATAATCTACGCAAACACAACGGCAACTGCCATCTAGTAGCTGAGTGCCTGCGACAACCACGCTAGGTGCTACACACAGTGCTTTACATACGTTATATTTAGTCCTCTCTACAACCTTGAGAGTTAAGTTTTGTCATTCCCATTTTTATCATAGAGAACACTGGGCCTTAAAATGGCTAAGCAACTCTCCCAGTAGTGACTGGCGCTGAATGAGAATGCTCATGGGTTTGCCGTCCAAACCCATGCTTTTCCCTGATGATGAAGGTCTTCGGTTGCCTAACAGAGCTCTCTGAACTCTTGCAGCCTGCAATTTTAACAGCCTCACAACCTGACCCACCTGGTCCACCGCAAACCCTGTGCTCCAAGGGATGGTGATTAAGGTCGTGCACTCTGGAAGCAGCTTGTCTGAGTTCAGGTCCCGGCTCCCCAGCTCACTAGTTTGGCCAGTCCCAGCAAGCTACCCTATGTCTCTGTACCTCCACTTTCTCTTAAATTCTGATTACGCACTCATCTCAGAGAAATGTGAGGTTAAAGGAGACAATGCCTCTCTTTACATGATCCCATCTGTTTCCCTGCCAAGAATGATCTTCCTTCTCCTTTCAACTTACTAGGATGCAATACAAACTCATCACTAACTCGTAGTAATTAATTTCATGTTCATAAGATTTCCTGTAGCTGAAGTTCCCTCATTTCATCTAAGGAGCCTCACGCACGTATTTAGAGTATGTCACGTTATCTTGCTCTTCATCAGATATTACCTCATGTCGTTCTCTTGTTCTTTCTTTCCAGTGTTTTTCTCATCCCAAAATGATTATAAATTTCAAAGGCTGCAGACATTATCTCCTGTATGCTTCACAATAAGAACTTAATACGGTGCTGAGCACAAAATGCTTCGCCCAAGCTGAGAACCTCAGATTTACATTTCATAAATTATTATTTACTAACCATAATATCAGTCACATTTTACTCTTTCTTCTCTTTGCTGTGGTCAAAGTCCTCCTCTAAGATGCTAATCATCTCCAGCCTCCATCCTAATATCCCAATCCCACTGCCTGAGGAATTTGCTCCCTCATGCAGGGCCAGTGACAGGGACTACAGTCAGGCCAGCATGACTGAAAGAGGAGAAGGTGAGAGAACACAGAGCAAGATTAAACCTGGGAGGCAGGCAGAGCCAGAACAGGCAGAACCCATCTGTTACCCTCGTCCTATTTTAAGACAGAGCATAGTGGCCAAAAATACTCATTCCAGAGCTGGGCTACTAGGGTCTGAATCCTGACAACGTCATGATAGGCTAATTACTCCTCCTCTGGGCCCCGGTTTCCTCACCAATCCAATGAGAAAAATTATGAAGTTGGTGTGACTGTCGGATTTCCTAGGAAACAGATTTTGAGATAGAAATGTGTGCAGGGAGTTCTCTCAGGAAAAACATCAGAAAGGCAGGGAGGGAAGGAGTTTGAGGAGAGGGTGGAGTGAACTGGAACACAGTAGAAACAGAGCCTTAGCTGTTCCTACAAAGAGCTCTGGAGCTAGGATGGCCCTGCAGACATCTCCTCAACTGAGGCAAGTCAACCGGACCTCTGTCCCCCTGAATGGACCAATGGCCGGATGTAGGCTATCCCTGGACAGGTTCACAACCTTGGGCCAGGCAGCTCCTTTCTGCCAAGGGCAATTTCAGGGGAGGGATTTAGCCAAAAGCTGTCAGCAAACCACCCCTCAGGAAATGAGAGAACGGACGCCTTGTCCTCGAGGGGAGATCTGTTGGCCACATTACAGCATCCACTACAGTTGGTATACAGATTAAATGAATTAATATCTACACATCACTTAGAATGGAATCTGACACATTTCAGCTCAACGTTAAGTGTTAGCTGTTACATCAGCTTTGTTGCCTACAAGGTCTCTTTGCTTTACCTCAAGATTTCCTGACTAAAATTTTAAAAGAAAGGTAACGGTACTTTTTTTTTTTATTTCAATACCCTAAACAGCTACATGCTATAAATATTTATGCATTTTTTGATGATTTATGGGTTTGCTTCTACCTATTACATAACACCTTGGCTTGCTGTACTCTCAAAATGTTTATTTCCATACTGTCTATCACAGCTTAAGGCAAATAGAGGAGAACAGTGTCTTTTTAACTAAACATGGGCATCCCCAAATACAAACCAAACAACTGCTGGTTATTTAAAGAGTAAATTAATACAGATAGCCTTGAAAAGAAAGATGAAAAAAAAATTTTTTTAATACCAAACTGAGGGGCATACTTAAATGTCAATGCCAAGAGGACTAGCACTTGGCAAATCTCTGAATGGATACCCTTCCACAAACACTCTGGGACTTTCCTCTTCTCCTGGCAATATCCCTGAGGCACTGATTTCCTCTTCTTGAACCCTAGATACCCAGAAACCAAAGTCTGGGGACCCTGGTGCTGTTATTGCAGGGCGACTGATATATGTATGTAGCTACCAAACTTTAAAATTTAGCAGAAAGTGATAGTATGAATCTCTCCCCATATACACCACAATCCCTCAAATTAATGTACTGCTCTGATTCACAACATGGAAACTTATTTAATCACATTACTGAATAAATATGTAGTTTTCTATCACCATGAATTTTCTTAATCAATCTTTAACAAATGTACAACTATTATATATTTCATGGTAAGAAAACTTTCCAATACTCAATTTCTAGAGCTTTGCATTCTTCCTAATCCCCAACATCATGTGTCTTTTTCAACTGAAAGGCATTGGAGACATAGATTTCCCCTTAAGGTTAGAAACAATATCTTATTTATCTATGTATCCCTACAGTACCTTTTACACAAACAGTAGAAAAAGCAAAAGAAAAATCATAATTTTACAAATATTAGTTGCATACACACACTGAGCTAGGTGCTAGAAATATAATCCTGAACTAGATATATAAATTATCTATTCACATGTAGAGAACAATCTAGTCAAAGAAACAAACCATCAAAGAAATGTATCTCTTATACTTTTTCTTTTTTGTCTTATACTTCTCAAAAATGCTGTTAAGGAAAAATCAGGGTGTAATGAGTGATTATTTTAGGGGAAGTTGTTTGAGACTGGGTGGGCAGGAGCAAAGAGGAGATAACAGAAAAGAAGCAGAGACCGGCTGGGATGGAAAGGATATGGAGGAGCTGGCCAAGAAGACATGGGTGGAGGATTCCAGGTGGAGGGGACACCATGTGTAAGGAGATGAAGGAATCTTCGGTGCTACCATCAGCAGAAGGACAGGACTATTTGCAATTTAGAATGCAATTCAGAGATAAATTTGATTGAAAGCTTAACATGCAGGTTTTTAAAACTTTGCTTACTTCGTAAACAATTCTAAAAAAAACACATTTTTGGTTTGACAGTGGAATATTTAATTTTTTTTAAAGATTTTATTTATTTATTGTGGAAGGAGCTGAGATCCCCTTCATTTTTTTTTTTAAGATTTTATTTATTTATTTGATAGAGAGACAGCCAGCGAGAGAGGGAACACAAGCAGGGGGAGTGGGAAAGGAAGAAGCAGGCTCCCAGCGGAGAAGCCTGATGCGGGGCTCGATCCCAGAACGCTGGGATCACGCCCTGAGCCGAAGGCAGATGTTCAACGACTGAGCCACCCAGGTGCCCCTTGAGATGCCCTTCAACAGATGACTGGATTAAGAAGATGTGGTCCATATATACAATGGAATATTACTCAGCCATCAGAAAGAACGATTACCCAACATTTACAGCAACATGGACAGGACTGGAGGAGATTATGCTAAGTGAAATAAGTCAAGCAGAGATAGACAATTATCATATGGTTTCACTCATTTATGGAACATAAGAAATAGCAGGAAGAACGGTAGGAGGAGGAAGGAAAGATGAAGGGGGAGGTACAGAGAAGGGGAAGTGAACCATGAGAGACTATGGACTCTGGGAAACAAACTGAGGGCTTCAGAGGGGCGGGGGTGGGTGACCGGGCTAGGCCGGTGATGGGTAGTAAGGAGGGCACGTATTGCATGGTGCACTGGGTGTTATACGCAACTAATGAATCATCGAGCTTTACATCGGAAGCCGGGGATGTACTGTATGGTGACTAACATAATATAATAAAAAATCATTAAAAAAAAAAAAAAAGGAGGGCACGTATTGCATGGTGCACTGGGTGTTATATGCAAGTAATGAATCATGGAACATTATATCAAAAACTAAGGATACACTGTATGGTGACTAACATAACATAATAAAAATTATTAAAAAAACAACAAAAAAAGATTTTATTTATTTATTTGACAGAGTGTGTGCACAAGCAGGCAGAGCAGCAGGCAGAGGGAGAAGCAGACTTCCCACTGAGCAGGGAGTGGGACATGAGACTCATCCCAGGACCCTGGGATCATGACCTGAGATAAAGATGGACGCTTAACCAACTGAGCGACCCAGGCACCCTGTGAAATATTTATTTCAGTAAGGATCAATTATCACAGTAAATGTTATGAATACAAGGTGAAGGAGAGAGCATTCGTCCTCCAGGAGCTTACAGTTCAGCCAGAAGAGGAAGTCAACAGTCACATGAAGAGGGGCCAGTGCTGGGGAAGGGGCTAGACCAGAGAGTGAAGACAACTCAGAAGGGACCATTAACTTCAAAGAGGGCCTCCCAATGGCAAGGAGCATATAATTGGGCATGTGCTCTACAGTGCCTGCTACAATAGTGGGCTGAGCGAAAAGCTCAGTGTCCCTCATGGGAGAGGATTAGCTTGCCTGCAAATGTTGGGACACCTGAAAAGAGGCCCTGACCCAGTAGAAGAGCCTTGAAAGAGGACCAAACATGAGGGGACATTTGAAGGAGAGGATCATTTAAACCTTAAAAGGTTTGTTAAAAGAAGTGAAATAAATTGAATTGATAACAGTAAAAGAAAATAATTCCATGTCATTTGAAAAGCAAATCCATGTGATTCGGCCTTATTTCATTTAATTGTTCACAATGGGCTGCTTTTCTCAACTCAGTGATAGTGTGTGTTCCTTACGTTTACTCCCTTGTTTCTGTTTCCACCCGACTTCTCCTTAAATTTAGCAGAATTCATCTGCCAAATCACAAGAGAGCCAGTTTTATGTGTGGACCTTATCATATGTACCCCATACGTTTTATAAAATAATGCTAACACTAATAATGGAAACCACACTATCTCGGCATTTCCTGAGTGCTGTGACTTTGATAGTAGACTGTTTACAGTGTCTTGGCATTTTAGATGGCATTCATTTTGGGGTTTTGTTTGTTATCTCTTCAGACAGGACCCTCAGTCCTGGCTCTTCCTTAATCAGCTGAACTGTTCAATGGTAAAAGCCTCTTTTCCTTGGGGAACTAGAACCCTGTAATATAATCTTTCTGCCATTCCCAACAAAAGACCGTGTCACCTGACTCCCACAGCCTCTGTTAGCCTTAAGTTTTAAAGTACTGATTCCACAGCTTGTGAGTCCGAGAGGAACTCCCGAGTAAAGAAGAACAAAAGGCTGCAGGGGTAGGAAGAAGAAGACAAGAAAGAACAAAAGAAGGAACAGTTTACTACTATGGAAAGCAGTCAGAAGAGAATGTCAAGGAACCTGAATGCCTTCTCTTTCATGTAAGTTACCAGAGTTTCTAAAGTCAGAAAAGTATTTACAGCTATTTCTTTAAAATGTTGGCCACATTTTATAATGATCAGGTATTCCCAGGTGTCTAAATGTCTCACATATTTTAGCGGATCAATTCAGTTCTGATCACAGTTCTAAATACACTAGTGACCCAATGAGTATTACTCAGTGGGCTTGTACTAAAAGCAAGCCTGTCTCCTGGAGAACTCCATGTACTTTACCCCAATTAATCAACAGGCAAGGTAAGAAAAAGGTATAGAAATTACTGCTATTTGCACTTCAAATTCAAAGAAAGTGCTAGATAAATGTATTCTCATGTCTAAGGTCAAAGAGCCAATCAAGGGCAAAGCCAAGACCAGCTGCCCTGCCTTGCCCAGTGGATTCACCCCGTTTCCCACCCCATACGTATCACAAGGGGTTGTTAATTTAAATAAAGCCATCCTTCAGCCATAAAACAAACAAAAGAGGGTTCTTTTGTGATGGGTATTTTTTTTTCCTTAAAAAACATCCTTTGAAGAAGGCTATCTATTTACCCTAGACATAGAATGTAGCAAAACACTTATATAACATCTCTCTAAGCTTCGTTCTGCTAATAGGGAAAGACTGAACCACACATGGGCATTGCACAGAAGCACCATCAGCCTCCCCTGGGGTATTACCTAATATTTATTTGAAAAACAATTTTTATTTGGATCCATGCTTCGCTTCATGTTTTCCATAGATCTGTATCTGAGAAGGCAGACAGTTGATCGTCAGAAATTACTGCACATGCAACAGATTTCCGTGCTGTGTTTGCCTCTGGTAAAGTAACTCAACTTTTGTATTTCAAATGTGGTCTCCTGGTTTCTCTAAGATGTTCTTGGGGACCCTGAACAATACGTGAGCTCCTGCTACTGCTCTCAAAGGCACAGCGGTGGCTTTCAAATGGAGTCATTCCGCTAAACCCGAGCATAACAATGGGAAGTGGAGGATCCACTCTCCAGCTGGTGTTAAATCGTGCAAGGTATTATCAAATCCTTTCCCCAAGGCTGGCATCTTCCCTTCTCTTCAGTAAATCCCTCTACAGAATCCAAAGACCTCAGGATGCAATTGTTGCATGGTAAGCATGGACAATCACCCTATACTTTCTGCAGGGGATATACATACAGTGTAGGTGGCTCAAAGCTGTCAGCAATTTAGACAATCTCTATTAGGTCTTGCGTCCCTACAGCAATCCAGTTTGATAACATTTGCCGCCCTCCTATAACACAACGTGAGAATATTTTACTTTATAGAATCACTGAATGTAAAGGGCCAGGAAATAATTTAGAAATAAAAACCCGATGTTTTACAAACGGGGGAGGAGTTTCTGAGAGCTAAAGTGACTTGTCCAATGTTACGTCTACAAATGGTGGCCAACCAGGACTTGAACCCTGGTGTCTGGCTCCAGTCTGCCTCTCACTGTACCATAGTTCCTACACTGTAAGGTATGGGAGCACAGGGACCATACCTAGTCCATTCGTCACTATATACGTAGCTGTTAGCCCAGTGCCTAACACATAGCACGGGGGGAATATTAAATGGCTGGGTCCCAAATCTAACTCATTTTTTAAAAAGTCTTAGTGGGGATCCTGGGTGGCTCAGTAGGTTAAGCAACTGCCTTCAGCTCAGGTCATGGTCTCAGGGTCCTAGGATTAAGCACCGCATTGGGCTCCCTCTGCCCCTCCCGCTGCTTGTGCGTGCACGCTTGCTCTCTCTCTCAAATAAATAAATAAAATCTTAAAAAAAAAAAAAGCCTTAACCCTTTTAGCTTATGTAGCTGGGTCTGTGAGAATGGGGTTATGATGGAAAAAAGGACAGGCTCAGACAAAAGGGCCACCAGACACGTGAGGAATAGATAGGGTTTGCAGAGAAGGACAGGGTTTGGGGGAAATATCAGAAGCTTATAACTGAGAAAAACATCAGGGTACGATGTCTGGCCCCAAAGTGTGGCTCTCTGAAGCCCGATGTCTCAAAGAAGCTGTGTAGTATATGAAGGGGGTCCAAGGGATCCAGGACAGAGCTGCTACACACCTTTCCCTACCAAGAGAGCAGCCCAAATCATGGAGCATGGGTTCTTCGAAGAGCTCACTGCCAAGTTCTGACCCATACACCCCATCCTCCCCGTGAGACTTTTTGGCCTCCTTGAAGCATTAACTGTGAAAGTGACTTGTACAGGGATGATTTTGAATCCCATCTCCTTCAGGGATGTCATCCAGAGCCCGACTTACATCAAATTCCACTGCAGGGTGCAGAGGGAAGCAGAGCGAGTAGGAGCTCACTTCATGAGGATCCAGAGTTCTCCAGCGTGCTGCCTATGCTCTGACCCTGGCATCACAACAGCCCCTGTCCCTCCCTCCCCACCCTTCACCATGATCTATTTGACCCTACCGAAACGATCTCGTACACCCCATAATCTCTTACACAGTCAGAAGGTTCAGCCATTTAAACACTGATGTATCCCAAGTACCTATTTTCTAGCTCAACATCTCTGCGGACTTGCAACTATATGACTTAAAGGCACCTCAGAAGCAAAATTTTCAAATCTTAAGTGAATGCAATAGATCTTCATTATTCGCAGATTCCAAATTGCAAATTTGTCTATTTGCTACCATGTATCTATAACCTCCAAATCAACACGTGGGATGTTTTCACGGTCTATCACAGACACATGCAGAATGGAGAAAAATTTAAGATGCTGGACCCACACATCCCCACTGAGGTAGAATGAGGTGATGTTAAAGCTCTCATACATGAAACATGTATGCAGTGTATTGCAGTCTGTTGTTTATGCAGTCTATTTTGTGCCACCTTTTTCACATTTTTGTGTGTTTTGTTGCAGATTTCACTTTTAAAATGAACACCCCAAACACATTGCTGAAGTGTTGTCTAGTGCCACTAAGCATAAGCCCATGATGTGCCTCTCAGAGAAAATACATGTATTAGCAAGCTTGGTTCAGGCATGAGTTACAGTGTGACTGGCTGTAATTTCAATGTTAATGAATCAACAATATATATTGAATAGACTCTGTGACGGTTAATTTTGTGTGTCAATTTGACTGCCCTCTCAGGTACCCAGATTAAACATCAGTTCTGGGCGTGTCTGTGAGGGTGTTTCAGGACGAGATCAACATTTGGTTCCTTAGACTGGAAGAAGGATTGCTTTCCCCAGCCGTGGGTGGGCATCATTCGATCCCTTGAGGGTCTGAATGGAACAAAAGGCAGAAGAAGGAGGAAGTCAGCACTTTCTCCCCCTGCCTGACGTGTGAGCTAGGTCTCCTGCTCTTGGGCTGGAATTGACTCCATAGATTCCCCTGGTTCTTAGGCCTTCAGACTCAGGCTAGAATTACACTACCAACTCTTCTGAGTCTCCAGCTTGCAGATGGCAAATCATGAGACTTGACCTGCATAATTGGGTGAGCCATAATATATCTCCATAATATATCTGTTGGTTCTGTTTCTTTGGAGAACCCTAACTAATGCAGTGTTCTTAAAAAGAAATACACAAAAAAAACAAGACTAGATGTTAATCAGTTGATGTTGTGACCAGAGGCTCCCAGGAACCTAACCCTATATTTCCCCTAGAAGCAAGGGTTCAATATTCACTAATTCAGGGTTTGTAGCGACTTTATAGAACATAACTGCCATAAATTCAGAGAACTGACTGTAAGTATCTCTTGAGTTCATATTAAATCTCCACCTTATCCACAAGCTCAAAGTCCCAGAAACCTGGGGGTCAGGCGTCCTCCTCTCCATTCATAGTCAGTCAGCCCTCAGCCTAAATAAATGCATTCCCTCCTCAGGCCCCCCCCACCTCTGGTGGGGTTCTCACCACCTAGTACCAAAATGATCACCGTGGTCTCCTAACTGGTCTTCCTACCTCCATCTTTTTTTCTGCCCTTCATCTTCTGCCCCTGTGAATGGACTGTGACTCTCCCCTGCTGGAAACCCTACCTCTGAGATCTCGCCAGGCCTACAGCCACACCTCCACTCCAAATTCCCCAGGGAGCACTGAAGCTCCTGTGGAAACAAACTGCTGGAGTCCTTCCTTTGCATTAGTCACCGCTCCCCAAGTTCTCTCGTTTGTATCTTTTGATCTCTCCGCCTAGGCTGCCCTGTTCTTTCCTTTTTAAGTTAACGAACACCAACTTCTCTTTTGAGACACAACTCAAGTGGCACCTCCAACAGTGTTCCCTGATCCAAACACAGGAGGAGGCAGGCAGAGCCTTCCTCAGGGCTCCCTCGGGTCTGGTACATACTTTACTAACCACCTTGACCACATCCGATGGTAATTGTTCAGATTTTCCTATTCTTTTGCCCTATAGACAGATCTTGAGGACAGGAGCTGTTTTCTCATGCCTGATCTCACAGGAAGTTTCTGCTTAGAATATGGGACTCAATAAATGATGATGACAAAGTGGATGAGTAAAAGAATAAATGACATTATCCCCCCCCCAGTGTCACTTGGACTTACTCTCCTGTTTCTTCTGTGACTCTCTTCTTGGTCTTAGCTCTCTACCTGCCTGAAGTCATCATTTGGTAACTACCCACTCAGAGAAGGGGGCAAAGTTTCTAAGCAAAACTGTAACTGCCAGGTGTTGACTATTTTAAAGCTTATGGTTGAAACCAGAAGAATACCTGGTCTCTTGCCTAACCTTCACTTTGGCCTGGAAAGTCCCTGCCCCCTTGTCCCTTACCTACATTTTAGCCTTTCTTTAAGGTCTAAATCTTTTCTTCTCTAACAAGGCTTCCCAGCTACCTTCTCATCGACCCCCAGCCTCTGTCTACCTTATCTTCTGTGCTGCTTGAAAAGTTCCCGGCATGCACCAACTGATAGACCCGTCCCTTGAGCAGTAATGGAAGGTTCCTAAAAACAGGTACCAATGCATGCCTGGCACACAGTAGAAGTGAAACATGTTTGCTACATAAGTGAACCACAATAAGCCTTTGAGGTAGGTGTCAGAATAGCCTAAGAGTGGCACAGCATGATGATTGAGAACTTATGCTCTGGGATCCAACTGCCTGGGTTGGGATCCTGATGTGATCACATTCCATCTGGGAAAACGTGACTTATTAAATATCTTTGTGCCTCAGCTTCCCCACCTATAAAATGGGATTAATGACAGTATATACCTCACAAGTCTTTGTCATGCTCCAAAGAGAGAATGCATATTAATCACTCAGCAAATTCCCTAGCGCAACACCTGGCCCACAGTACATACTCAATACATCATTGGCTATAATGAATCTATTCTGTATAAATGAGAAAACTAGTGCTAAAGAATAAATTATCCAAGATCACTCAGACATGAATTGCGAGGTGGGGTTAAAGTAGCGGCAAATTAAGGGGGTTTCAAAGAGTAAAAGGACAAAGCTGATTTGAGAGTAACAAGAATGTGCTGACTCCAAAAGGAAAGGCTCAGAGACAGCCTTGTTGGATCACATTTGTACAAGGCAGAAAGTGTGTGCATAGAGGCCTCTCGAATGCAGGAATTCTGAATGTGCAAAACTTGGCATTAAGGGATACGCAGGCAAAAAAGGAGAGTACATTCCAGGACAGGGTCCAAGGGGATGCTGGCTCAGAAAAAGCACATAGGGTTAAAGGGAGGTTGAGAAGGGCTGGGAAGGAGTTTGACAGTATCACAATCTGGGGGCAGAGGGCAGGATAAGAGTGAGCTCCCCACAATGGGCGTTCCCCCAAAAGCTGAACCCAGCGGGTTCGGAAGGAACTGTGCATGCTTAAACCTGAGGAAAAGAGACTCCACTGTGACGTTTCGCACTTGTACTTGCCCAAGTTATGTTCCCCTGGGGTGAAGGTCAGTCATGTACTTGTGCCAACCCCCGGCCACCTTCTCCCTTACCCATAGGACACAAGGTGCCCAGGGGCCGCAATGCTTTTAGTCGTGAATGAAAATGTTTTCAGCTGAGTTTCTCTTAAAATCAGAAGAGAAGAAGGATATAATAATAATGAATACATAAAATGAATCCAGTCTGGATTATATTCATCTTTATACCAGTGCAGTCACAAAATACGATCGTCAGTGTGGAGGAAGGCCCTTGAAGACAAAAGTCCCCAGCTAAGTAAGCGAACCACTTACCAGATAAAGCACCAAAGTCACAAGGCGGCTGTACCAATCACATGAGCTAGAATCCAGTGAACAAGAAAAGGTAGGAAGGAGAAGTCCAGAACACGAGGGGCCCTATGTTTGGGAAAGAAATCTCTCTCTTGGGGCAAGACAAAGAAGTTTTCACATCTTCCCCACACCCCACTCCCCCCACCCCCACCCTCACCTCAGCAACAATGTAACTTTTAGAACACTGGTGTCACAGATGTTAATTACACCTATTGGTTCCTTCACTCATTTTATGCAACATCAGTGATCACCCAAACACTTCCCCAGTCTCACTTCTATCATTTTGGTCAAGCTCTTTCTCCCTTTCAGCCTGTGCAATAAACATCTAGCCCATCGACAGTGCCTCCAAATGTTCAAAGAATGATTGTATCATGTTTTGAGCTCTTAATCATAAATTTCAAAAATTAGAATTTTCATGCCACACTCTATAACCCATACACCTACTCCTACGAAATATTAGGATCAATTAAGAACAGCTCTAATCACTGAACAATTTTAACTGAGTAAGAAAGAAAAGGGGACATTTCGTCCTCTTATTTTGCACTGAACAGTCCATTGAGGTTTATAAATACACTTTATCAAATCCCTCTGTGCAAGTAGTCCTGAGTGTTCCCCCACCAACCCTGCACCATGAGAGAATGAATAAATGAATATCTAACAGGGCCCACACAATACCCATGAGATAATCGGCATTCTGAAAGTGTCTGAAGATATCATGTGTGATAGACACCAAAGACTGACCCTGTGCATTTTACTCCTGAATTACTGGTTGGCAGAAATGGCTGAGCAATACAAACAGATCTGAGGAGGACACAACAGATAAATTCAGAAAACAGGGTCAGCACGATTAGTTGATGTCAGAAATGATACTTTTCTGTCTCCCGCCCCCTTCTGATTTATGCAGGACACAGTTTCTGATTTCCTTTGTTTTGCAACCCCCATATATTCTAGCTCCTTACTCAGTACAAATGGCCACACTGTTTACTGAAGGCTGGAGTGTCAGTTGTTGAGGGAAGAAGAGAACCGAGCAGGGCCCACCCCCAAAGCCCAGTTCCCAGCCCCATGGACAGCTCTTGAGGGCTCCAGCCTCCTCAGAGCACATGGAGACTGCCAAAGGTTGATCTCCGAATGGAGTTGCTGCAAGGCTAGTTTGCAGTGGCCTGACAGTCAGAAAGGGACACTGAGGTAGTGTCCCCACGACAGCCATGCTGAAAATAATTATTCTGATCCGCACACGCCAGCTAAGCTATGAGAATGCTCTTGTAAGCAAGGTCTGCTTTAATAGAAACATAAGTATTATGCATTGCAGTCTATTATAAATTGGTAGTAATTTTCTCCTGACACTTTCTGAATTAAACTAGTTAGTATACAAAAAAATAATAATAATAATAACAAATGCCATAAAGCAAAAAGCAAACTCGGTGTCTGAAGGTTAATGATTGCTCATGAAAGCCACAGAAATAAATTATCTGCCTAGGGACACTGTCACATGATCAGCACAAAAGCTGCAACAGCCAAAAATGTTTATGTAGAGGAAAAAAACACTGTCAGCGTCACAGAACCCTTCCCCCCACAGCTAAATTCTAGTCCCGAGCCAGCCAGCTGCTCCTGACTGCTTACATTAAACCAATTTGTGCTGCTACATTGCAGCTGCTTAATTTTTAGTCTGAACTTTATCGCCAATAAGTGTTACAATAACAAGCAATATGATGGTATCTCTGAAGAAATATCCATCAACCCCCAAACAATGACAGCTTCAGAAGAGTCGACTGCAGAAAAACAAATTTACAAAAAGAGAAAATTACCCCCACACTGCCTCTTTAAAGTGGGGGGAGGGGCGAACTTTTAGTGGGAAAGGCTTTAAAACGCTGCTTTGTTCCAAAGGCCATTCTGAAATGAAGAAGGGGGATGATTGAAAAGGTTAGCGAGCAGGGGAGGAGTTAACAAGTAAGATGTGCTTTTGCGAAGAGAGGGTGATTTGCAAGGTGAGAGCCTTAGAAGGGAGAAGGCAATTTCCCTAGGACAACGCGGTCCGCACTCTGTTTCTCTTGCTCACTGCCCCCCAAAATGTTATGCAAACCCAAATTGCAGCTTGGGCAGTAATTCCCTGAGTTGCTCTAAACATTATCCTTTGGCCAGCCAGGCACTGCAACTTACAATATTACTTGTTGTTCCCCATGTTTTCCCGTGTTATTTTCCTAGCCCAGTGTAAATGCAGAAACTCTTCTTTGGGCAGAAACAGACACTGACCTGAACTGGTTTAAATTCCTGCCAAATATGCAGGCACTGTTTTTGCTACATTTTGGAATTTGGCTTCGACCATATGTCAGGCATTTACTTGTACTCCAAACTAGAATAGAGACCCAACAACTCAAAAACTAAAAGATTGAAAAAAACATTAGGAATGCACTGAAACTTTTCCATTATTAACTAATCTGAATATGATGGATGTTTTTCATTGAGATATCTCATTACACTGTCCTGCTTACTGCAGGGGGTGGGGGACAATTCAACTTCACCCCACACAGTAATTACAAAAACAATTCCTTTGAAAGCAGGGGAAGAACGCCCATGTCAGCTATTTACAGCATTTTTTAAATTCTGTGGTTTTCAGAATTAAGGTTCAAAGTGAGGGTTATTAATGTTGAATAATAAAGTAGTTTTTCTTGCACAAAGATATCCTAAATTTAAAAAGAAAAGTTTACGCTGGAATAATTTTCTCAGGGCGGGA
>NC_048227.1:84996597-85098281 GCF_002007445.2 Ailuropoda melanoleuca | reverse complement strand
CCCAGACACTCCCCCACCCTTGTTTTTTTCTACTTGACATCTTTATGCCTCATGGTCCCAGCTCAGGTCCTAGCAGTATTTTCTTTTTTCAGACAGCTGCTAAATCATGCTACAGGAATGACTCAGTATATGCCACTGGACAGGGCCCTGTTTCCTTGGGTTTCTGTTGATGACCCTGTGCTGTGACAGGGTGACTGTTTGCAATTGTTCTCTACAGGCCAATCCCAGGGGACCCATGGTGGAGTCTCTGGAGCCTGTCAGGATGGCTCTGCCCCTGTGCCAAGTGGGTCACTATTGCACAAGGCAAGGCTTTCTCTCCACCCAGGGCTCAGTGGGATGCCTCTGTCGGCTGTTGGCAAGGCTTTAAGACTGCTGGGAACTCAGATGCAAGCATCCTGGGGCCTGGAGGTGTGGCGGGTGTAGCGTGAATGAAGGCGACTTTTTAAAAGGCACCTCAGCAGAGGCAGGCAGGGAAGAACTCAAGATGGGAGAACATTGGAAGAAAGAATCTCTGAAGGGCAACTGACTTTTCTTAATGACAGAATCAGCAGCTTCATTTGGTTGCCTTGAGCAGGCTAAGAAGGCCTTCTCCTTGCAACTGGAGGCCAGACATCCTCTCAAAACTTCAACTGTGAAATGAGGAATTAATTTGATGGAATGTATCAGTCTATCTTACTTCTGTTTTCTCAGAGCTGGACTAAACAGGTCTGACTGGGACCCTTCCAGGCTTATGAGTAAGTTCACACACTTGGTGTGAAAGGCTGGTATAGAGACCTGGGTGCTGGTGTAGATGTGCGTAGGCACATGTGGATAGCACATGTATGATTCAGAAGCAGTAGGTATGAAGATATTCTTTGCTCTCAAGCAAGCTCGACGATGACAGAAAGAACTTGCTACTGGCCAGGAATGATCTCACAGAGTTGAGCAGTTTGAATTGGCTACTTTCCTGAAAATCTCTAGAAACAAATCTTTTCGATGTAGCCTTTTCCAGAATGGTGCCAAATTAGAGCAGACTCTGCAAATCCTGAATTAGGATCAGAATTCAGGAGCGTGGCAATTTTTACCTTCATGAGCTCTGTAAGTAGCAAGGCCCTGTGGCCACAAGTTCCTTCATCATGTCTCCAAACTTCCCTCAACCTAACTTTGCTTTTTAGCTAGAAATTATGCCTTTCTGGCTTCTAATTGTCAGAGAAATGGAAACAGTGAATGAGGTATGTTGTAATTTCCAATGCACAGCATTAACGCTTATGGTCATAAGCTTGAAATATATCATTATTCACAGAGGCCAAGCATGGAAAGTAATATATATGACTAAGGAGTACAAATTATGGTTTACATTTTTGCCTCCACATGAGAGCATAGGCCAAAGTGACAGAAGTCAGATATAGCTACTCATTCTTAGTATTATAAATGACAAATAACTTATCTTGAATTAAAACCACTTACTATTGCTATTTTTATGTATTATATAATATTTTTCCTCCTAAGATCGAAAATGATTTTATTTGTCGTCAAAAGGGATAGTGTACCTCTATGTGTTTCACAAACTGTAGATGTTCTTTAACCATAAGGAATATTTATTATTTCATCTGTCTTCAAAATTTAACCGTAATCTATTCTGTCTCGTATTTGCAACACACATAGATAAAGATATATTGATCAGGCAAAATATTCCAAGAAACAGGACTGACCAGAGTCTTCATTCAACTAGGAAATATTGTGGGTTTATTGTGGATACAGTGAGTGGGGGGCTATACTGAAGTCATGTAACTTGAGAGACACTTTGAATAATTTCTTCCTGCTCAAAATAGGTATCCAGTGTAAAAGTTTCCCCCATTCAAACAGCAAGAGATTAGACAAAAAACAAAACAAAACAAAAGTAGCCTTTATCGCTGAAATCCCCCAGTTGGCATGCACTTGGCTCGCTGAATCCAATGTGGTGAATGATGGGAAAGATTAGACAGACATGCCCATTAGCAGAGCCAACCTATCCCAGGCATACTTGGCCCATGATATGTTAAGGTACCCACAAAAATGTTCTAATTTCTTTTAAAATCAGAAAAAAAGGGAATTTTAGGTCAAAGAGTGTTTTACTATGTGATATCAACACATCTTTTTACCAACATAATCATAAAATATAATTTTTAATATTTTTTAATGGAAGAAAGAGCCAGGCAAAATTGCCCACATTAGTTTCCTATTGCTGCTGTAACAAACTAGGACAAATTTAGTGATATCATTATCTTACCGTTCTGGTGGTCAGAAGTCCAAAACAGTCTCACAGGGCTAGAATCCAGGTGTCAACAGGATTGAATTTTCCCCACAGAGAGGAAGAATTGAGGGTCTACATTCTATTAGGCCATGGCAAGGGTCCTATTGAAGTTAGAGGCCAGCTTTTATTGGGAACCCCTGGTACTGTACCATCTGGTAGAGGGGTATGAGGGCTCCCACCCACCTTCTTCACATAAAGACACACTGCTCCCATCAGAGCATTCACTTCAGATTAAATTTTCTAAAGCCAGTGCAAATGGCGTTGGGCAAATGGAACACGATTGTCAAGATACCTCCACTCAGTTCCCTGAAAATTTTCCACTGATAGACTCTCTTGTTCCAAAACTGGTTCTCTGAGGGTACAGCAGTGTGATCTTAAGATGATCATTAAGAATCTGATAGACACATTTTCAGGATTAGAATCCTAATTACAAGAAGAATGTGGAAGGCAGCCATTCCCTGCACCATAACAGGCAGGATAGTGATATTTGAAAACAAACAGAGCAATGATCCAACAGAGTTCATCCTGCCAGAGAAGACCATTGAACTAACACACGTTTCTTACCATGAGGGATTTTTCTCTATATAATATTATGTAATTGATTCATATCACCTCATTTTGCCTTTACAAACCCAGACACAGCCCCAGAGATGCTAAGTCCCTAGATATTTCATTTTTTAAATCAGATACTTGACATGCAGAGACATAGTTGCAGTCAACAGTTTAAACTAAACAATGGTCTTGGAACCTTTGTGATTGTAGGTTCTAATTTCGAGTCCCCTGTAATCCATACCTCTGTATTACCATCTATAAAATGGATATAGCAATAATAAACCAAGTCATGAAATTATTTATGGGTATAACCATTGATGGGATTGTATAGCACTTTGCACATATAAAATCCTAAATAGTCCAAGCAATAAAAAGTAACATTTCCCAATGACATCTCCATGAAAGCCACTTTCTTCTGAATAAGTACAAACTGACCACAGAGATGCCTAACCTACAACATTGCACAAATAGGCTTGCAACGTAAACCCGATAGAAAAACAGAAACATAACTAAATCTGAATTTGAAAATTGGAAATTTATCATAATCACAATACATCTTTTTTTTTTTTTTTTAAGATTTTATTTATTTATTCGGCAGAGTTAGAGACAGCCAGCGAGAGAGGGAACACAAGCAGGGGAGTGGGAGAGGAAGCAGCAGGCTCATAGCGGAGGAGCCTGATGTGGGGCTCGATCCCATAACGCCGGGATCACGCCCTGAGCCGAAGGCAGGCGCTTAACCGCTGTGCCACCCAGGCGCCCCCACAATCACAATACATCTTACATTCTTATTTTTGTTGTTGCTGCTGCTGCTGCATGTAGTTTTTCTCACCATCACGAAGAAAAAATATCACGGGAAACTAGTTCACAGACAGATGACCAAATACCTTCTGAGTCTTTTGGCTGATGAAAGAGTAGTTTTTTCAAAAAACTTCTCCAAGAGAAAGCTCTTTGAAGTGCTTGTACTGTCATGTAATCACTGGAGATTTGGATTACTTGCATTATGTCATTTTATTTTTAAGATTTTGATTGATTGATTGATTGATTGAGAGCCTGAGCAGGGGGAGAGGCAGAGAGAGAATCCCAAGCAAACTCTGCGGCGAGTATGGAGCCTGCTGTGGTGCTCGATCCCAAGACCCTGAGATCACGAGCTGAGTGGAAATCAAGAGGCAGACGCACAATTGACTGAGCCACCCAGGTGCCCCTATTTGCATTATTTTAACATGTCTTCATTTTCTAAAGCCTGATAATAGGAGGTATAATTGTGGGAGACACTTTGATAAATAAGAGAACGCTATCAAAAGAACAATGTGAAATGCATTTGGAATTCTGGCTGAAGAAAATTGAAGTGGGGAGGCTGTCCTTAACATGAAAAGTTAACAACTGAAATCTGGGGCAGTTTTATTTTTAAGGGAAAAAAAATAATTCTCCACCATTGATGTGTAATTTGTACAAAGATGAGGTTTTCAAAAAAGTGTAAAAGCAAAGTCAGGAAGGTCGGTTGGGGTGTTAAGTGGGATTTCTGCAGAGAAATTACATAATAATACTTTGGAAAGAAGACTTAAGTGAAACTGGAATAATGACATCCTAAATACTGTTTGGCCACAAACAGTAGAAATTTCTCCCTTTGTAATGCTTTCCACCTCATCTCTGCAAGGCAGGAGAGGGAACAGAATGAACTTTGAACAGCAGAGACCCACATCCAACCTGCCCCAACAAAGAGACAAGACGCCATGACAGTGGGATGTCATATTACCCCAGAGTATTTTTTAACATTCCCTAGATTTTTTTCCCATTTTGCTACCATACTTGCCCAACCATGCCGGGGTGTTATGCTGTTTTAGACATGAGTTAACAGGTCTCTTACAGATGCACATTTCCACATTCCAATGAAACCTATTATATCCTTTTCCTCCCTACACCACCCCTGCCACATACACACACACACACACCACTCTTTCTCCCCCACATAGTACCCTTTCCCTCCACTCATTTTTCCTTGTTGTTTAACACTTCCCAGTTACTCAGTGCATCCAAGGCCATGCAAACCCACAGGACAGAGAAAGGGTTCCTACCATGGTTGATTCTGCAAAAGGAAATGGCTGCAGCCAGAAAGCAGGTAAAACAGACCAAATGGCAAGAAAAAGGAAAAGTTTTTGTTCCGCTGATGGTTAAGGGAGAGGGTGGGAACAGCCTCCTGCAGGGATCCTGCAGCCTTTGCTCTTCACCCTGTGTTGTAGGGACTAGCAGCATCCGCTGGGATTGCGTCAGAAATACAGAAACTCAGTAGAGCAGAGCTGTAAGTTCGAGTCCCACATTGGGTGGAGAGATTACTTAAAAATAAAATCTTCTAAAAAAAATACAGAAACTTGGGGCCCACTCTGAATCAGACCGACTGAATCAGAATCTGCATTTTAGTCAGACTCCTAGATAATTAAGATACACACGAAGGACAGAGAAACACTTCGCTGTGTCTCTCTCCGACCACCAGGAAATGAAAGAAACCTGTCAGTGCTGTGAGCATTTATATCCAGTAGAGGGAAATTTTAACTTGCCATGAAAGCAGATGTCAAGAACCATTAGCCTTAGCAATCAAGGTGCAGTTTCATTCCTCAGCCTCTCCCCTACTACTCTTCTCAGAACATACTAGGACTGTCTTTGCTATACATGCAAGCTCCCTTTCTCCCAGCAGCTTCACGGCAATATAAGAAAAAACAGGGAAATGGCCAGGGAAAGGAAGAGTCCCAGAGACAAACAGGGGCAGGGCCCATCCAAGCACCCTGGGGAAGACACCCTCCATCTCTTCTTCATCAGACTGTGAGTTTGAGCATTTCCAGTCCCACTGAAAATTCATCCTTTTGGTGGAAATGGATACACAGACTCTCTCTGGTCCCACTCACAAGATCTTTCCTATCATGGTTTGGAGGTTTCAGGGTAACTTAACCTAAAGCTGCTACTCATCCAGTTTATCTAAATCCTACTTGAAAGATTCTGTCCTATGAAAAATAAATAAATAAATAAATAAATAAATAAATAAATAAATAAAATATAATATTACTGAATTAAGATCTAACTTTCCATAAAACCTAGCAGGGAAAGGGGCTAATCATGTGGATTCCATTCTTCTGGTTCTTAATGCCATGTCTTTTCACAAGGAATGAACTAACTGTCTAAAATATATACCAGTCTTAAAACCTGGTTTAATGTGAGTCTCTCCATGAGAAAGGGACATTCAGCCAAGATGCTGGCAAATTATCTTCCTGGGCTACAAGCCTGGGGGCTAAAGACAGACATGATAACCTAAGGCCCAGTGGCTGCTCCAGTAAGCTTGACGACAGTCCTGGACCCTTAGCTTCCGGCGACTACATCATTATTAACATAGGATTATAATTAATCTCTAAGGTCTGTGATCCATGAAACTTTCAGGACTCTTTAGAACTATTTGTTCCTCATACAGTGCTGGGAATTTCACGGGGATATCAAAAGACAATCATAAAGTCATCGGGGGGGTTCATCTATATATTTTTCAAAAAATATTTTCTGTGTTTCTCCCATGTGCCTGGCACTGTGAGTGAATCAGGAAATAGACAAGCAAGAATGTACAATGTAATGTGTTAGGGCCATCAGAGAAGAATATAAAGAAGATAAGAATGACACACATAGGATGAGAAGTGTCCAAATCTTCCTAGGAGAGTCAGGGCAGTTTTCCAAACGGAAGTTGTATTTGAGCTGAGACTTGAAGGGTAAGAAGGATTTGGCCAAGTAGGTGATTTGGAGAGAGAACCTGACTGGTTATGTGAATAAAAATGGCTAAAAGCTATGCAGCAATTAACACGGAATGAATGGCAACAGGAAGGAATAGCTGTGACTCAGTTGGTAATTAAGGAATTGGGTAAGAATAGATTCTATAGCCTTGCTACTAACGTCTGGTCTGTGGATCAGCAGCAGCAGCTGGGATCTCATTAGAAGTACAGACTCTAAGGCTGCCTCTGAATCAGACTGCATTTTGGCGTGTTTGGAGAACATACGTGTCTCCATAGTAGGTGGTGAGGTCTTGAAGAAGTAGAAGATGGGCTTAATGAGCGGCGCTCACAAGGGGTCATGTTGGCCATACAAAAGGGTAACGTTAAGAACTCCAGACTACAGAGATACTAAATTTGCATAGTCAATGTGTCTCTAATAGTAGGATGGGGAATGAACTGAAGCTAAGATAAGTACTAGTTCTGGGAAAAAAAAAAGTGTAGGGCAGCTTGGCTGGCTCAGTGGAGCATGTGACCCTTGATCTCAGGGTTGTGGATTCAAGCCCCACGTTGGGCATAGAGCTTACTTAAAAAAAAAAAAAAAAAAAATCTAAACTAAGGTTTGGGGCAGTGGAAGAGAGATTTTGAGAGGCTTTTAAGACACAGGACAAGAACTGACCATCGACTAGTCTGAAGAACACGACTCCCAAGTTTCTGATTTCGATGCCTAACTGGATGGTGACACCATTCATACAGATAAGGAAAATGAGAGTTAAGTAGGTTTGGGATGTCAGAACAATCTCTTCCAGGTACGTTGAATATGAGGAGCTTTGTATATAGATATGCAGAAATATCTGCCCAGAGTTATATATTTGAAACTGGGCTATGGAGAGATCCAGAAACACAGGTCTGAAATTCATCAATGCAGAGAATAACTGAAGCCACTGACAGAGATATCGTTTTCCAAGGAGGTTGTATAAAGTCAGAAGAGAACCCTTCCTGTGCTTGTTTCTCCACAAAGTCTTCTGCCCCCACTACCCCCCCAACACACAGAAGTTCCAGAGCAATGTCACTGTTACTGGTGAAGAGCAAGTTCTAGGTTGTGCAATTTTTGGTGACATTCCTAATTATCTCTAAAATATTTCTGTCCAAAATCCCATTTCATTATGTTTCTACCTTGGATCAGATGATTGTACATGAATCTGATTTTAAAATGCATACTAATGATTTCTGAAAATGAACACGTTTCCCATCCTAAGAAGTGCATGTGCATTTTACAAAATTGTTTACCTAGTGCCTAAATTTAGAACAATACACCAAAGGATATGTAATTCTGTGGTAATTTCCAACACCATGGCCTACCAATAACAGGCATTCTTAGGAAACAGATAAATTTTGTGTTGGCCCTCCTTCTACAACACTAAATGGAAAGCTACTGGTGCTCCCCCACCCCCACAAAAGGCTACTAAAACCGGGGATGAATATCAATATCAGTGATGTCTGGGATTGCCTTTAAAATAATCCAGGGTTGCCTGGGTGGCACAGCAGTTAAGCGTCTGCCTTCGGCTCAGGGCGTGATCCCGGCGTTATGGGATCGAGCCCCACATTAGGCTCCTCCGCTATGAGCCTGCTTCTTCCTCTCCCACTCCCCCTGCTTGTGTTCCCCCTCTCGCTGGCTGTCTCTATCTCTGTTGAATAAATAAATAAAATCTTAAAAAAAAAGTTTTTTTAAAAAAATAAAATAATCCAGTGGAGCTCAAAGAAAGATAAAAGAAAATATATATGCAAACAAGACTGGTCATGAGTTGATAATTGTCAAAGCTGGGTGAACAATATTTTTAGTTACTTTTGTTTATGTTTGAAATTTCCATAATATAAGGTTTTTCAAAAAATACCAGGAATGTTGATTGAAGTTTAGACTTAATTTCTTGCTCTGAACCAGTCAGATTGGACCTACCTTCTTGCTCTGGTCAGATTAGGTCAGATTTGACCTAATTTTTTGTTCTGGACCAGTCAGTTTTCTTTCTTTTTTTTTTTTTTTTTTTAAAGATTTTATTTATTTATTTGACAGAGATAGAGACAGCCAGCGAGAGAGGGTACACGAGCAGGGGGAGTGGGAGAGGAAGAAGCAGGCTCACAGCAGAGGAGCCTGATGTGGGGCTCGATCCCATAACGCCAGGATCACGCCCTGAGCTGAAGGCAGATGCTCAACCGCTGTGCCACACAGGCGCCCCTGGACCAGTCAGTTTTCTACGGACACAAAGTAAGTAACAATTTTATCTTTGAATTGGCCAACAGTCTCAAACTATCACTCTTTGCTTAAGGCGTTTTTGTCAGTCCAATTAATCCAACATCATTCAACACATTCATTAACATTATACTTACTACATCTTCCAAATCATAATTAATAGAAATAAGACCAAGTATTTTATGGTGGTATAAATCACTGGGAGAATCTTCTCAATTATATAGTTGATGAAAAGCAATAAATGATAATAATTCTGCAAATTCACCTCAAGATGATCCTCAAAAGATCCATAAGGTGCATTCACTTAATTTAAATTCCTACATAGCACATTGAAATGTCTCCAATATTTCAAAAGCCAAAGTTAAAAAGAGAAAATATAATGGCAGTTATGTCTAATTTGGCTTTTAATTTATTGGAGAGGAAAGATTCTTCATGAGAAATGCTTATAAATATAGCCTCAAAGTCTCTCTCTTAGTTTGCCATTTAGAAACAAATCAGAAAAAAAAATTTTTTAAATATTGAATTCTTTGGGGCGCCTGGGTGGCATAGCGGTTGAGCGTCTGCCTTCGGCTCAGGGCGTGATCCCGGCGTTATGGGATCTAGCCCCACATCAGGCTCCTCTGCTATGAGCCTGCTTCTTCCTCTCCCACTCCCCTTGCTTGTGTTCCCTCTCTCGCTGGCTGTTTCTGTCTCTGTCAAATAAATAAAAAATCTTTAAAAAAAATAAAATAAAATATTGAATTCTTTGTCACAATACAAGAATTCCTGACATCAAGTGAGCAAAAAAATGTGTATTTTCGATACCATAGCACACCATTAAAATAATATAGGAATAAAGAATCAATAGGGCATTGGCCATATTATCTATTGCTGTGAAAAGGATTCCTGAATCTAAGAAGGCTGAGAACTAATGAATGCTCTTCTTCAATCCACAATGATATTCTCACCTAAATATACCTGAATAAATGTTGTATAAAATAATTAATATGGGGGGGCGCCTGGGTGGCACAGCGGTTAAGCGTCTGCCTTCGGCTCAGGGCGTGATCCCGGCGTTATGGGATCGAGCCCCACATCAGGCTCCTCTGCTATGAGCCTGCTTCTTCCTCTCCCACTCCCTGCTTGTGTTCCCTCTCTCACTGGCTGTCTCTATCTCTGTCAAATAAATAAATAAAATCTTTAAAAAAAAAATAATTAATATGGGGGCACCTGGGTGGCTCAGTCAATTGAGCATCCAACTCTTGATTTTGGCTCAGGTTACGGTCTCCGGGTCTTGAGATGGAGCCCGTGTTGGGCTCCTCACTCAGCGGTCAGTCTGCTTGAGACTCTCTCTCTCTCCCTCTCCCTCCCCCTTGTGCCCCTCACCCTGCTTGCACTCTATCTCTCTCTAAATAAAATCTTTAACAAAATAATTAATATGACTAAATATATCTAAAAATAATTTATATAAAACTGGACTACTGCATGAATGAATAGATTTTTCTCTTTCTCATACCATTTGTTCAGGTCATTTTTCTGTTTACTCTCAGAACTATTCCTGATTGTCCTTCAATCCACACTGCATTTCATGGGGTCAACTCTGTAAACTGCAGTTCCCAGGATCCCTTCAAAACTGACTTCCTGTTAGGTTTGGCTAATGGGAGGCACTAGTGGGAAATGTGAGGGAGAGAAGTAGAAAGAGTAGCCAGAGTATTTTTACCCCTCTTTCTACTTTGGAGTGTGACTCTGTCTTCTGCCAACCAGTTTTCTTCTAAGAGTGTCCACCTCTGTGGTTCAGGCCCTACCGGATAGCCTTTCCCTTGTGCCTCTAGGCAGTACTCGTTCCCATCCGGTGGAGCCCAGGTAACACCACCTAATGCCTTGATTCCTCCAGCTGTAAAGGTGATAGAACGTTCCTGCTATTGCTAATCTCTGGGTTGCCTTTCTTCCCTTCTCTGACTTTTAAGCCTTCCCAACACCTTTGTAATTATTTCCCCATAATAAATACGTTTCCTGATATACAGCTGGTACAGGCTCTGCTTTCCTGACTGGGCCCCCGCTAATACACTCTTCATCTTTAATTTTGCCATTTTATAGTCTTTAAAAAAAAAAAAAGCCAATACATGTGCATCATTTTCAACCTTACAGAATGATTCTATTTATTGTTTATGATCCACTGCTTCTTAAATAGTTGCGAGTATTCTTACCAGCAATTCTATTACTTTGTGCGGTACTGATGAAAGACTGTTTCTGGACATTTGGAAAAGATCTGTATTATAAAAATCGGTATCAGTGTTGTTCTGTTTTGCCCAGCATGTCAGTCAACAATTATTTGTTAATTTCTTACCACATATGCAATACTAAAAATAGATTTTTAAAATATGAGCCTTTCCTGAAAAAGAACTTCCGGACTTGCTATAGAACATTGGGTACATTCATTGAAAAGGACTACAGGACATTAGTAAACATGTTTTCATTACAACATAATATCTATCTACACCTTTACTTGCTTGTGCAACCACTGCATTCCTAAAAAGTTAAAATGTACATCAAGTCAAATATCACTTTGTTATGTAATGCAAATTGTAAACAATATAGACTAAAATAAAAGTCCACCTTTCCATCTTCAATTTTTTCTCAGCTTTGCAATTGTATTACCTAGAGGTGGATATCATTAACAATTTCGTGTGTATTCTTCCAAACATTTTTCAATACATATATTAATTAATTCATTTATTCAACAAATATTTATAAGTATCTACCATAGGCCAGGCACTTTCTGTCCCAGGAGATAGGGCAGTGGACCACACCGCTACAGAAAGCTTATATTCTGGCAGGGAGGCAAGGGCAATCAAACATACACATGAATACGTAGTAGGCAAGTAGCAATAGAAGCTAAGACAATAAAGGAAAATAAAGCACAGTAATGGACAGAGACAACAGGGAAAAGGGAATGCGCAGGCTTTCTATTTTAATGTCTTCTTGAGAGTAGGTCGCCCTGCAGATTTTAGGGGGTTTCCCTTGAATACAAATATTTAAATGGCTGACAACTACCTCTTCTAGTGTCTTGGTATAGGAAAATGATGTAGATAATCTCTTGAGGTTCCTTTTTGCCCTATCACTTTGTTATCAACAACTTCACAATTAACCACATAATTCACTCTCTTTTTAGAAATTTCTTCAAAATTGAATATTTATGAAATCCTAACAGTTTCATGGTCCTTCTTCCCTCATTCTCTTGCTATTCTAACAAACAGATTCCTTCTCTTTTGCCTGGCCTGCCAGCCACACAAATTACTGAGTTGGGTCACACAGACATTCAAGGTAGAAATAAATCAATAATATGTTTATACTGGAAAAGCAATGCAACGTGTCTGACAGTTTCACTGCACCCTTCTCAGATTCTCAGAGTGACACACCCAGAACTTTTTGCAGAACGCTCTTGATTCATCAAATGCTAAGTATTATCACAACATGGCCATAAATTATGAACAGGGGTCAGCCCCCAAGTCAAGCAAGGGCAGCTGGCTCCAGACCGGCCATCAGATCATGCAGGACCAACATCGAACATCTGCCCTAAACTAGGTGCCTTAAACCAGGTCCCAGTGGATACTATTTAATAGGGAATGTAAATCTGAGGCCTGCAGCTCTGTCAGCAAAAGTGCAGATGTCATGAAGCAATGCAAGCAGCCCATAGTAAGAAGGTGTGTGCTATAAAAACTAAATGTAGAGAGAGAATTCAACTACGGAGAGAAGACAGGCAGAGGAGTGCCGTCCCGAGAACGGCGTCCCGTGAGAGATGCTATTGGATCACCAGGACTCCTGCCAGCCTCCTGGGAGCATTGCTATATCCCAAACGCCAGGAACTTTCTGGTCTGTGTGTGAGTTAAGATAATCTTGGGTCCTCCTTGCTTCCCCAGGGTTTATCCTTTCTTAAAACTCTGTTAGCTGAAGTCACCTGATATCTATACAGCAGGATTAAAATTGCATGTAAGGAAGTTTGCCAACACCATTTATGCAATATGATAACCCTTGCTGTCTGCCTAGTGAGGTCAATTATCACTAACACATTCCAAAGGTCTACTATATGCAGAGCAATTTGGAAAACATCAATGACATAGCCTACAGGGACATTATGACCCAATGAAAGGGAAATGTGTAAATAATAATGCCCTGGATAAAATTTAACACCAAAAAAATTGCATCATTGCAATGCAGTCCCCATGAAGAGCACAACTCTGGACCTACACTGCCAGGGTTCAGTTCCCAGCTCCCAGCTGAGAAGCTGTTTAACCCTGGGTAAATTACTTCCATCTTTCTATGCCTCAGCTTTTTCATTTGTAAAATGGTAATATTAATAGTTTGCCTGCCACAGAGTGGTGTAAGGATTAAAAGAGTTAATATATGTAAGATGTAAATTGTTACACTAATATTTATAGCTTATGATAGTGGGAAGGATGAACTGTACAAATATAAATATTGAGAATGATAAAAACAAAAAAAAATCATTTCAATTATATATTCATCTTTTACATTTGTGCTAGTATTTAACATGCATCCATGCTCCTGGACAAGACTGCAAACTCTGGAAAGTTAGGGACCATGTTTAATTTGCCTGTCGTTATCTCCTGGCAACTACCACAGTTTCTGGCACATAATAGATGCTGAATAATACTGGTTACGTTAGTAAATGGACGATCTGAGCCCATGTCTGGATGATCCTGTGGTCAACCCACACAATTAGTAGTCCAGTGCTAGCCCATGTTTTTCCCTTTCATCTGTCCAACATAGGTTTTATTTCTTTGCCTTGCTGTTTCATTTATTTCTTGACATGTAAGCAGGAGTGCAAAGGACTCAAACTTGCTGTGGCTGTATTCCTGCTTGATAAAGCACTTCTCCCACATACAAGTCTCTTCAATGTATTTTCTAAGTGAAAACAATTTATTGCCTCTATTCTTCATTCTAGATTCTACCAGAAACCAAGTACAAAAATTCAGGATCACCCAGTCCCCAGTCTGTCCCTGGGTCCCCCATAGATGGTCTCTCAATTTGTTAGAATTGATTAACCATGAGCTGTGTGCACGAGAGTGGTGTTAGAATTCCTTATGGCATCCTTAGATCTTTTTTGCCATATCCTTTGCCCTGACTCTAAGAGGAAGCCAACCATCTCTCCTCTGGCCTGTGCCACAGATGTCTTCCACATCAATACCATCTGTGATCCCAACGGAAATGATAGTTAAATTTTGTTGCATCTGTTATTGGACTTATCTTTGTAGTAGGAGTAATGAAATTTGGCTTCCAGTCTAATTCATCTTTTATGCAGATAGCCTAAAATAACCTGTAATGAAAACACTAAAGGTAGACACAACTGAGAGAGACAAAATGAATGTGGGAAAAAGTCAGTTCTTTTTCAATGAAGCATGACGATTTTGAAAAATCCGAGAACTATTTATAATCTAAATAAGTAGAAAATAAAATTATGGAAAGATCACTTTTTGTTAGTGGATGTGCAGCTGTGGAAATGAGTGTTTGATAACCTGAAAAATGCTCTTTCTAAAATACTGTTTTTGTGGTGAAATTGGGATGCGGCTATTGTTTTGTTATCATTTTCTTTGTGGATGTATGGAATAAAGGCAGGAAACACAAATGTGACTACAGTTAAAGCATATCTAGAGGAATTCATTACATGTGTTTTCTTTTTTTTTTTTAATTTTATTTATTTATTCGACAGAGATAGAGACAGCCAGTGAGAGAGGGAACACAAGCAGGGGGAGTGGGAAGAGGAAGAAGCAGGCTCATAGCGGAGGAGCCTGACGTGGGGCTCGATCCCATAACGCCAGGATCACGCCCTGAGCCGAAGGCAGGCGCTTAACCGCTGTGCCACCCAGGCGCCCCCATTATATGTATTTTCTAAAGGAACATAAAAATGGTAATTCTGTCACTCAAAATTGAAGATGTTTAAATTATATATTAAATTGATAATTTTTAAGATTTTCAAATAGTGTACTTTATGTTGATTAAACAAGATGTTGAGAGTTTTTGAATGGCAAAATAGTTTAACAATCTTGATGTTTTGGTGTTTGTCAAAAATATATTTTTGCAATTTCTGAATTATGTTAATGTCACAACCTTATGGATAACAAATTTCTCACCCTAGAAGAAAACTGAATCCTATTTTATTTAGTTTTGCATACACTTTACATAGATAAGAACACTTCTCTGGTTTTCTAGTGGCTTCATACATGACTGGTAACAAGCTGGACTAGAGCCCCATCCCTCTACTCCCCATCCAGGCCCCTGCGGGTCCACCACCCTGCACATGAAAGAGTGAAGACAGTTTAAACAATAAGCCAGCAAACCCTGGAAAAGCTATCTGAGGATCAGACTACTCAAAGTACATGTGCATCACCATTGTAACTTTACTAATGGTGAATATTTCTTTTGCCAAGAGGGATAAAATAATTTTTGCTTTCAACAAAAATAAAGCATTTTGCAAAGCAAAGACTTATGAGAGAACCAAAGTTATTCTAGTTAGGAAAGGCTATAAAGATTACTGAATAAAACATTCATAGGGCCATCTCACATCGAACAATCAAAAGTTCTATCTTGAGAAGAAAAAAACAAAAAAAAATTAAATGCTATTCTAGAGAAATACATTTTGAGTCTTACCCATTTATATTGGTTGTACCAGGTCTCATAATTAGGATTAAAATGTCCTTTGAAGAAGTTTATCAGCATGATTTATAGAATTACATGAACATAAATGGAAGGGAATACAGCTCTGGGATTAAGATGTCTGGATTCAGATCCAGATTCTATCATTTCCTAGCAGTACCTGAGGCAACTGCTTAATTTCTCTCACCACCTCAGTTTCCCCATATGGAAAAAAAAGTACACTAATATCTACCTTGAGGGACTGTTGTGTGGATAAGAAAGGTAACATACAAAGTTCTTGGAACTGCCTGGGTACCTAGTAAGATTTATTAACTCTTAAGTCACTATTATTGTTATTGTCAATATGAAGTTAGTAGGTCATCAACAACAAATATCAATGGAGTGTGAATGCTTTAGAAGACACGGTGTGATGTTGTATAAAAAAAAAAAAATATATATATATATATATATAAATATGACTATATATGATTCCTTAAGATTATGATACAATGGAAGAAGGGAAAATGCAAATATAAGTGATAAACACAGAAATATAAATGGCAATGAATTCTAAGTAGGTTAAGTGGACTAATGTAAACAAATATTACAAATGTTAATTATTATAATTACCCTACTACTTACTACCTATTAATGATCAATAAATTAGTAAATTATACCCATGCTAACACCTTTACTACCATTGCAATTGTTTTCTAAACAGGTGGCTATAAAATTTTTAAGAAAGTCTCATTCAAAAAACATTTTGAATGAAAACATAGGGGCAATTGTTAATTACTTAGCATAAAAAGGAACATCTATCTCAAAATAGCAGCTAACGTAATATATATCTGTGAAACACTGGAGGCAATCTCTTTAAAATGGAGATATCAGCATTGTTAATCTTGTTCTTGGCATTCTAGTCACTGTAATAAGACATGAAATGGAAATAAGAGGTATAGCTATTATTATTTGCCAGTGGTGCTGTGGTCTACTTAAAATTTCCAAACAATAAACTAAAAATTAATACAACTAATAAAAATTTTACCAATACAGTTGAAGACAAAGTAAATATAAAAATCCAGTCACCTGGATGGCACAGTTGGTTAAGTGCCTGACTCTTGGTTTTGGCTCAGATTATGGTCTCAGCTCATGAGATCAAGCCCCATGTGCGTCTCCACACCCAGTGTGGAGTCTGCTTCCTGCTTGAGATTCTCTCTCCCTCGCCCTCTGCCCTTCCCACTCATGCTCTCTCTCTTTCTCTCTCTAAAATAAATAAATCTTGGGGCGCCTGGGTGGCACAGCGGTTAAGCGTCTGCCTTCGGCTCAGGGCGTGATCCCGGCGTTATGGGATCGAGCCCCACATCGGGCTCCTCTGCTGTGAGCCTGCTTCTTCCTCTCCCACTCCCTCTGCTTGTGTTCCCTCTCTCTCTGGCTGTCTCTATCTCTGTCAAATAAATAAATAAAATCTTAAAAATAAATAAATAAATAAATAAATAAATAAATCTTTTTAAAAATTCAGTTACTATCTTAGATAATGCCATTAATAAGAGTAAATGTAAGGATAAAAAGATTCTTTTCACAATTGCAATTTAAAAAGTTAAACATCTAAAAATCACTTAGGAAAGAGTAGGGCTTCTAGGGGCACCTGGGTGGCACAGTCTGTTAAATGTCCAACTCTTGGTTTCGGCTCAGGTCATGATCTCAGGGTCAGGAACTCAGACTCGTGAGTTCAAGCCCTGCATTGAGCCCTGAGTCTGCTCAAGATTCTGTCTCCATCTGCCCCTCCCCCTGCTTGTGCTCACACACACACACACACACACACACACACACACTCTCTCTCTCTCTCTCTCTCTCTGTCTCTCAAAAAAAAGCAAAAAAGAAAGGAAAAGAAAAGAGTAGAACTTCTACACGGCACCAACACCTCCCCCCAGGGGGAAAAAGAAAAACCCTTATAACAATTTACCAAAAGACAAAAGTAAAGTTGAATAAAGATGATATACCATATTCCTAGATGGGAGAGTGAATATTATAAAAGTATCTACTTTTCATGGATTGATTTATAATTTTCAGGTAATTATCGTATCAGTGAAATTGTTTCAAAGTTGGCAAGGTGATTGTAATATCCTCCAAAAGGATGGCTATAAGATAAGGTCAGATTTCATTTGGATTTAAGAAATAAGAAAACATGTCTTTACATCCAAGCTTATGGAGTAAGGATCATGCACGTACATATGCATAGGAAAAGTCTGGAAGAAAATTACTTTAAAAATGTTTACCTTTGGGTGGTGAGATTATGGATGGATTTCATTTTCTTGTTGTCCTTCTATATTTGCCAAAATCTTTGCAATAACTACTTATTGATTTTAGAATCAGTGGAAATGTACCTTTTTAAGAGAAAAGAGGAAACAAAACAATGAAGAAATAGCTTGGGCTTTGGAAGCAAGGTTGAACTCTAACAAAAATGATAATTTTGCCACACTCAATAAAAACTGAATTGATATGCTGAAAAGCCACTTACGAGGACTGTAAGCATAGACTTATGATTAAATCCTGTGCGGAGACTAGGCAACCACATGGGTATCATCTGTTAACTTGTTAATTATTGACAAAATACCTTTTAATGCCTAGATTTGGCATGAAAGAAGAAGAAAAGGCAATACAGGTGAGAAAAGCCTAGAAATTTTGCAAAAATGAAGATGGCTTTTAAGAAGAGCAAGAAGTAGGGGGGGGTTGGGGGGGGTGCACAGGAGAGTGCTTGGACAGAGAAATGAGATGTGAAGTCACTGCCAATGAGAACCAACAGATTTTGTGGATTCTGTCCTGGCCCGGGGTCAAGATGACCAAAGCCCCTTAGTCAATTTGATTCCACTTTACAAGGATTGACAGAAGTCTCCCATGAACTCAGCATATGATTAGATGCTGCAATCGTCACAAAACCAGTGGGAAAACATGGCCCTTGATCTCCAGGACCTTTCAGTCTGGTTGCGGAGGCAAGATAACACGTGAACAACTTGAAAACAACACAAAAGAATAAATAGATTAAGTGCCCATATGAGAGGTTCAGAGCACTGTTGTAATAGAAGGCCACTGAAGGATAAAATTTAGGGGCCAGAGTAAAAAGGACAATGTTCATGCCCCAGGAAACATGTGGCTTGTGAGTTGGTGCTTGAGTCCTCCATTCCCCCTTTGATGTTGCACAAGAATCCCAAGTCCTACGAGCTAGCCGGTCTCCAAACTATAAGTCAGTCCTTAGAAATTTAGCCTGTCTCTTAAAAAAACAGCTTTGTTTCGAATCACATTCTTTAAAAATCCTATCAATGCTTAATCACAGCACTTTTCTCTGACAAAACCCTTACTTGTCCTAAATTCATGAAGCCGGGATGCCAAGATGTTTTCCACTGAAGTCAATTTAGCCAAGCTGTGATAATGTAAGAGACTCAAGAGAAACTGTGTTTTAAACAGCTTTGAATGAGATACAAAAAAAACCAGCGTGGGCAACGATCCAGCCAGAGAGCATGCTTTTCACATAGACTACTCTTGAGATCCATGTCAATATCGGATTGCATCAAAAATTTCACAGGGAATTGGATTATTTAGTTTTCTTTGACTGGAATTCAGAGGCAAATGGAATTCAGGGTGAGATCTGAAGAGATAAGGTCTTTGTTTTTGAAGGGATACCAAGGCCTTAAAGTGATCAAGAGATCTCCAATGGAGAAGGGTTCAAATTACAGACAGAACTAAGCCTAACACACACAATTGCATTGGTTCCCACAAAATAAACATGACACATAGCAATACAGCAGGTTGGCTTAATAACATCCAATATTACTCATTACAGCAAGTTTCTCATTATGTCATATGGGAATGAGATCTATAGGAATTGGTGTGTTCTTTTACAAGGAATTAATTTAATCATCCAGGATATTTCTAGTACATGATGAAATCAAACCTGGAGTTGGAATTTAAGCGTTCCCAGGATGAAAACACTGGGTCTCACATTCTGTCCTTGTGTCAGGCAATCACACTGAACATAAAACACACTCAACGTGTACTTCAACTTCTTCGGTAGAATTTCTTTGACACCTGTTAAATTTTAAAGAGCTCTGTGAAAAGCATTTTCCTAACGATTCAACTGGCTCTTGATTCATTTATGTGCATGGAAATGCTCTGACAGCTTAAAATTGAAAGTACGCTGCTTACTAACACTTTTTTTCTCTGGTGTTTGTTCTCACTCTTCCTTAATATGGGCCTACTCATAAGTGGACAGCCTATTTGAAATTCTTATGGGCCTGAAATCCGGGGTAATTTAAGCCCCGATTCAGGATAGTAAAAACCAAATCTTTTTTTTTTTTTTTTAAGATTTTATTTATTTATTCGACAGAGATAGAGACAGCCAGCNCCAGCGAGAGAGGGAACACAAGCAGGGGGAGTGGGAGAGGAAGAAGCAGGCTCATAGCGGAGGAGCCTGATGTGGGTCGATCCCATAACGCCGGGATCACGCCCTGAGCCGAAGGCAGACGCTTAACCGCTGTGCCACCCAGGCGCCCCGGATAGTAAAAACCAAATCTTAAAGCTATGTCTATATGATTGAAATAACCAGATTTCTACCAGCTCTGTTACTCCCATCACCTTTACCACTGATGTGAAACACTGAGCGGACAACTGCATAGACATATCATACTGATAAAACCCAAAGTATCAAATCAACCATGTCTCACAGAAGTTGACGACCACCCAGATTCTGAACGCATACACAACAACCTATAATTCTCTCCAATGGGTCATATTCTTTACCCTTCTGTGTCATAAAAATTGTCCTCTCCTGTGATGCCTTTCCCTTCTTCCCCTGTCTAAGCCCTTTGGAAACCACCACCTCCAGAATGTCTTCTCTGATTGTGAGGTGCAAAGATCAGGCTCGCCAACACTTTCCTTACCCTAATGCACCTTAAGCAAACACTCCCAAGGAATCAGGCAACTCGAATTCCAATCCCAGATTGGTCATTTGCCAACTGTGTGGCCCAATGCAAGCTTGTGTCCCATGTAAGATGGGGATCATGGCAGCGCTTGCCTCATAGGGTGGATGTGAGGATTAAAGGAAGGATATTTACATGAAGCGAAGAGATGAGCCCATCACAGGGCAACATCTGATAAAGACTAGCCTATGGACATTCAATCAGACTCACTGTTTTTCTTTTAATACATGTAAGTAATTTAATGTCATTCAAGCTTTTTTGTTGATATTTTGCATGTTATGTTATATATTATTAAAACATTCTTCAGAAATTCATACAATACAAATATATAATGTAAATTCACTTGTTAGACTGTTGAAATGATTTTATACTGAATGGGGCCAAATTATTAGTCAGGACAAGCCAATCTTCAATTTTATTAAGGAAATGAGTGAAAATATAGGCTTTGGAGCACAGAAAGTAGATTTTTCCCCTGCAGGAATACATAGGTTCTATAACCTAAGTTTCTTAGGTCTGGCTATAAGTAACTATATAGATTTCATGACCAGAAAGAATAATAACATTATTTCTAGATATTCGAGTCTGTTCAGTAGGAAAAAAACAGAACAGCTAGTCATGATAAAGTATACACAAATAACTGTTGAGAAGATTTTTTTAAGATTATGGACCTACAAATGTTATTTCTCCTTCTATGCCCATTGTTTTGGTTTTTCTCACAGCCTGTTAGTTCTTTTTTTTTTTTTTTTTTACTATCAAGCAAAAAATAATGATAAAAGAAAATTCAGCATCTCCTTGATATGAGAGCTTTAAGATCCAAGAATCTGAATGTCCTTTCTTAAAATGGCTGACAAAGTACTGAGTCAAAAAATTTTAAACAGCTAACAAACAAAAACACAGATGAATCCTAGTGAGAATGCTAAACTCCAAGGACAAAGAGAAAATCTAACAATTTTCCAAGGCAGGGTGAAAAAGGATTACCTAAAAGAACAAAAATCAGTTTGCCATTGTATTTCATATCAATGACTGAGAACTAAAAGATAATTGAGAAATGCTTTTTTAATCTAAGAAAAAATGACCTTGAACATAGGATTTCATAACCAGATAAAAATCAATCCAATATGAAGAAAAAGAATAAAGATATTGCTATACATGCAATGATATATGAACATTACCACCCAGGCATCTCCTCTGGTTGTAGAAAATACAAAATACGAAAGAGGAATTTAAAACAAAAGAGGAATTTTTAAGAAGTACAACATGTTACAAAAGGATAAGAAAAAAACTAGCACTTATAATTAAGTCTAAATTTTTTTTTTGATAATGTGGCTAAGAAGCTCGATGCAATTATTAAGACATGCCAAATGAAACAGAGGAATAGTGTTTTAAAAATGAGTAAGCCTAGAAAATTCCAAATGATTTAATCAAAATAAAGGACGTAGAGGAGGAAAGGGAAAAGTAAAAGTATGCTACCAGTCTTGTCATGTTGAGGGAGGAGAAAGAAGTTAGAGATTCAGGTTAATTCTTAATTTGATTAAAATATATAGATTTAACTATGCTAATTAAAGTTGTATGGCTGGGTAGCCCAGATTTAATGTGGGAAGGTTCTATCTAAGGATGTGACTATGGGAGGTATGATTCAGTGGGGGCCATCACTGGACACCAACTGCCATAAGGAGAGTCTATCAGATAATTTATGTTTAACATAGTTTATGTTCCCTGACCTAGGAACTCTGTTCCTAGGAACTTAGCTACAAAATTGCTGCACACAGGCACAAAGATACGCGTATAGTTAGCATTGCGGAACCCAATCCACATGGTCTTCTAAGTGGGATTGGTTTATAAAGTATGTACTTCTGAACATGGAATACCTATGTAGCCATTAAAAAGAAAGACTGAAGTAGATTTATTAACACAGACATGGGAAGATATATTGTTCCAAGAAAAATGTGCTAAAGCTAGTATGTAGGATATGACCTCAGTTTATGAAACTTGAAAACTCAATATGTTTGTGTTTATGCACATTTATGTTTAACAATGCAAAGAATAAGTATCACAAGCAAAAGTAGAGGAATAGAAGTGGAAATATGTGACAAAGAAGGATTTTTAATTTTACTAAAAATACATTTGTATTCTGGATGTTTTTTACAATAAATATGTATTACTTTTGTAATTTTATATACAAAACAAGAAAATCATATCTATCTATATAAACTTTAGTGATGCAAAGTATTGTATTTTACTGTTTAAAAACTACAAAACCGGGGCGCCTGGGTAGCGCAGTCGTTAAAGCGACTGCCTTCGGCTCAGGGCGTGATCCCGGCGTTTCGGGATCGAGTCCCACGTCAGGCTCCTCGGCTGGGAGCCTGCTTGTTCCTCTCCCACTCCCCTGCTGTGTTCCCTCTCTCGCTGGCTGTCTCTCTGTCACATAAGTAAAATAAAAAATCTTAAAAAGAAAAAATTATAAAAACTACAAAACCAACCCGTCTTAGAAAGAATGGAGAGATGGAAATTACATTGTTAAACATGGAACACATGTTAGATTTTATGTGACATCATCATCATGCAATGAAATCCAGCTAGTGGAAGGAGGGAGGAAGGAAGGAAGGAAGGAGGGAGGAAGGAAGGAAGGAAGGAGGGAGAGAGAGAAGGGAAGGGAAAAGATACTGCCTCACAACAGAAAATGGCCTCTTTCAAACCATGACGTGGCTTTCATTTGTTGTAGGGTTCTAATCTGTGAATTTTGGTATCTCTCTCTGAATAGATTAAGGGTCCCTTCAACTAAACTTTCCATCTGGACCCAACAGCTAAACACGAAAGTGAGAGGGAAGCAGATACAGACTGTCAGGGCAGCAATTATTTTACCTTTGGGAACTGAAACTATTTTTGCTCAAAAAGAAAGTTTGCAGACACAGCATTTCACATTCGGCTTCATAATACTACACACACAAAAATGATTTGCTATGGAAAACATGTAACAAAGTGGGTGCAAGCCAGGTGTCCTAGAAAAATGACCCAAAGACAATAATAGCCAATATGTTTATCAGTCTCTTTGTCCACATGTATGGAACTTCCATTGTGTGATGAGATACAGGGGCAAAAAAGTTGACAAGGACATCATCTGGGCACTCAAGGAGTTGACAGAAGAGTGACGGGTATTCTCCTAAGTAGTCAATTGTAGAGAAATTTGAGAAATTCCATAACAGAGGCAAAAAAAAAGAGCATCCTGACTTGTTATGTAGTCCTAAGCACCTTGCTTGATCTATTTGTGCCTCAGTTTCCTCTTCCATAAAATAGAAACAATAAGTGTACTACTTGGTAAGGGTGTTCTGGGGATAAAATGAGAAAACACACGGATATCCATGCACAAAGTAAGCTGTCAGTAGAGGTTCGCTACTATTATTTGGGGGGGCAGAATTAGGATCCTGGACTCAGACTGCCTGGGTTTGAAATTTGATTGTGGGAACCTGCTACTTAGTGCATTGGGTCTTGGGTTTCTCACCCAAACATGGAGGATGATACAAGTAAATGCGTCAGAGACTGCTGTGCGGATTGAAGGAGATCAGCTATGAGAAGGACTTAGATCAGAGACTGGCACCTACAATTCATGTTAATCATTATCACTATCAAAATGCTTCAAAAGGCAAAAGGAAATAATAAGGAACTCTTCCTGAGGGTAACTGAGAATGTTCTGAAGAGGAGGCAGAGGCAACAGGAGGGCTGTTCTTGAATAATGAGCAGGAGTGCTCCAAACAAGGAGGCTGAGGGAGGAACATGGCATGCCAAACACACAGCAAGAGCAAAGGCAGAGAGAATTTAATGATGATGAGGAGGAGGACGAGGCAACATAAATGTCCTTTAGGTTCTGAGAATTATGAGCCAAGTTCAGCGAGAAATGATAAGCCAGACAGCTTAGTCAACACATTCGGGGTTGTTGAACAAGTTAAGAGTGGGGCCACTGTGTGTCCTGTGAGCAAAACGTAGATAGGTCCCCGGAAAAACAACATCAAAAGGTGGGAGGAAGCCATGGAGGCAGCCCCAGAAGAATCAAGAGGAGGAGACGCAGAGCTGATGGAATCAAGAGGAGGAGAAGGGAAAGTGTTTCACTAAGAAGCAGCTGGTCAACCGTGGCAAACGTTGCATAAATATCAACTTGGGTGACAAGGAAAAGTGAGACCATTGAACTGACTGATGAGAAAGATGCTGGTGAGAAACCCTTTTTAATTGCGGTGTTGGCGGAAGCCAGACTGTAATGGGTTGAGGAATTAATGAGATGTGAAGACACTAAGTATTGGCTAAGTATAGACCTCTTTCAAGAAGTTTAGTGATTAAGAAAAAAAAAAAAAATGGAAAGAAGCCAGTCTCCTAGAAACTAGAAGATGTTCATTTTTAAATGTGCAAATAAGCAAAATGAACTTTTGGGAAAAAGGGTAAAACTTCCTAAGGTATCCAAAAAAAAAAAAAAATCTACGGGCAGAAAGTTGAGACAAAGGACCATAATACTTGGTTGAAATGGGATTAGGGGATTAGAGTCAACTGGGGTGGTGGGGGTGCAGAAAATTGAAAAACACAGAACTTGAAATGACTAGGAAATTGAGATTCCAAAAAAGAGGGGAAAGGGGAGAGTAAGGACAATCTAGTGGATCTGCTGAAAAAGCATGAGGTGAGCTTAAAGTGCAGCAGGAGAAGGGATCCAAGGACAGAGCTCTCCTCCGCATCTCTCAGGAGCCAGGGACATGGTAGCTACAGAGAACATGGTGCTTCTTACTTAGAATTTGGACTCCTGTTTGCTAAATGGTCCTCAGTTCTCAACATGAAGGCCTATGTTGTCAGTGACAGAGGTTTGTCCATAACTAGAGTTGGGGTCCCCTTCAGCCAGAGCCGGACTCCAGATTCTCTCGTGAAATATTCACCCACCCAGAGCACTTTGCCTAAAAGTAGGCCTGTCCTGAACAAGCCAGCGTGAGAAACTGAAATCTATAACGTATCAGAAAAACAGGACTGCCAGGCAATCTAAACAGTGGAATTTTGGAATGAAAGAGAATACTGGATGTTTTTTTTCTGGAGTATCTAGAAAAATCTGCCTTGGAATGTTTCAATCAGCTCTTGGATCAGAGGCCAAGTGTTTTTGGAAAATATGATCGGTCGCTCTGCTCCGTGTGGTTCCCAAGTCCCACATCTGTGGGCTGAGGAAGGTTCATTTTAAGTCCCACCAGCTCTGCACGTTAGGAAATCGAATGATTCTCTCCTTCGCGTTTCTTTCGTTTTCACGGGAACGTGTGTCCCCAGTACAAGGCTGATGCCCTATCTTCCTAACCACATTGTTAGCCCCAATTTTGTTTTGGTTTCCTTCTTTTGTCTAAAGGGAGTTAGAAAATGTGTTAAAAGATAAGACAGTTTTAGGACACTCTGGGTGAGGCCAGCTCTAATCCAATCAGAGAGCTTTTATGTGGAAAACGCCCCTCGCCAAGGCTGAGCCTCTTGGTTCGAAACAAACATTTTGATGAAACATTCTGTAAAGAAGAACGGGTTCTTAGGTGAAGAAATTGGTGCTTACACTGCAGTACAACAGTGAACTCCTTCCTGAAACATTTTTTTTTTTGTTATGTAAACACTACCTAAATGGGGCTGTTAGAGATAATTGCCAATATTCTCCCAGCCTAATGACTTGGAGAGACTAGAAAAGATGAGAATGATTAAGAGGAGCTAAGGAGGCAAAGGAGGAAGGGCCAGATTACTGGCAACAACCAAATGTCTGTTTTGTAGGCCGGAGATTCTGAGAAATTATTTTTATACCTGGTTTCTATTTCTATTTCTATTCTGCTCCCTAGGTAGACAGATGATGTCTCAGGATCTCTCTGAGCACTTTCCTGCGTACGTTATGTGTGTTCAGAATGCCTTTCGGGTCTTGAAAGTAAATGTGGACAAAGCTCCTATCTAAGACATGATAATATTTAAATTGTGAATACATAATTTTTAGAGACAAGGCTTTTTTTTTTTTAGAACATTTTAATCTATTCTCACCATCTTCTATTTTGCTAACTTCAGAGAAAAAGAGCCAAAGACTTGGCTTCTGATCAGCCAGCCTCATAGCAAGGAAGTAGGCCTTAGGTGGGAACTCAGTATTCCGCGAATGATATCCGTCTTCCCTGTTTATGGGATGGCCGGTATCTGTGTAGACCCCGCATGAGACTTGGTGTTTCAAGCCAGAGACTCGAGATGAACGCTCCAGGTTAAAAAGGGTCTGGCGGGGTTGCCATGGCTCTGCACCCCCACCCCACCCCCACCCCACGTCATCGCCACAACTGGAGCTCTCTTGGATTTCCATCAGCCAGCACTCCTTGCAGGAAAGGCTCCCAGGGATAAGACGGAGCTCCTTCTAAATTACTCAGAGTCACTCAGTTTTTCACTGCCCTTTCAGGAAAAAAATGTCATGTTTAACACGCACTAAAAAAACAAACAAAAAAAAATGAAGAGGGGGTGCCTGGATGGCTCAGTCAGTTGAGTGTCAAACTCTTGACCTCAGCTCTTGTCTCCATCTCAGGGTTGTGAGTTTAAGCCCCACACTGGGCTCCATGCCGGGTGTGGAGCCTACTTTAAAAAAAGACAAAGCAACCTGTAAGAGGGTAGTGCTAGAACACCGTCCTGCAGAATTTCCAGCGCTGGCCAGGATGCTAGTATTAGTTTTGCCTCCAACTTGCCAGGAGACCTGAAACCACCAGCGAAACAGCTTGGTGACTTAGTTTACCTCTCCATGAAATACTTGCCTACTACTCGAGGTTGTGAAATAAAATGTCCTCGGAGTGTTATGAACTTCCATGTTTGCATAATCTGTTCCCTAGCATTTAAAGTCTGTTGAGCTAATCCAGATGGAGGCATGCAGCAAAATCAGAATTCAAATGAACCAGGTGGGAGCCAGTTAGTGTTATTGTGTTATGAATGAGGCTGCACCAAACCGAGTTACATGAGCAAGGGACAGCAGCCGGCACCACCTCTGTGAGATGCTGCGCTTTCTGGTGGGAGTTTTTGTTTGTTATTCTTGCTGGGTGAATCCTTCACAGAATACACTTGGGAGACCAGTGTGAGACAAAGCAGGTTTAGGCTTTAATTTTTCTTATATTCCGATTAGGGGAAATAGTTTGAATCCAAAAGGATGTCATTGAGTGCAAACACAAACCTGGAGCGGAGCCCATTGGGCACGAATCTCAGGGGCTATTAATCTGCAACCTTCAATTTGTAAATATGCAGGAGACTGAGTCAGTAGAAAAAAAATAATTTTAAACATCTGTGGTATTCTTTCTGTTCCAGATTAATTACACTGCTTGTTTGTTGACACTGACCAGAATTTTCAATCTTCTGATGCTATGCTCAGAACGTCATAAGTATTTTTCTACATGCTTATCACTTATTCCCATGAAACTTTATCTCTGCCCCAGTCTGTCTCTCATAATTTATTTTAGGTCCTAATTTTGTTCTTTTGCTCACCTGCCCTAGACTTCTTTTCCCGTTTATGCTAAGCAATACGCAACTCTTTCTCATCGAGTATTTATTATTATTACTTTGAAGAGATACCTTGTTAATACATAGTCCCACACACATACACATCATTCAATCAAAATGATGATACAAGTGAAAATCCAAACATGCTGTTTAATCATTTAGAGAGGTTGCTAATTATTTTCAATCAGCTAGGATTGCTCTGCCAGTTCAAAGAATTATTAATGAGAGCCAAATTTGTTAATAGATTGTGAGCAACCCTTTTTTGTGAGTGGGGGAAGACGTCAGGAAGGTCATTCTAAAAGTTGCTATCCAGCCCTTATGTCATACGCTCAGGAAGCCCATCCTCTCCTTCTGAGTTTCCAAGAGCCCAACTGCTAAAATCTCCGCCCTATGATCCGTGAAGTTACCTTGCCTGAGAGGAATCACTGACAGCTCTAAAGTGAGGAGAATCACAAAGATTTTTGTTGGTTTTTTCCTAAAATAGCCCAATTTGGAAGTGAGAAATGGGCAGGTCTTTTGCAACATTTAAAGCAGCCATAATGCTCACCTCCAACTCCAGTCTGCCTTGACAGTCATCGTCCCTTTTCTTTTCCCTCCCTCACAACCAATGTCCTGTGTCTTCTCTGGCCCCAAGATGACCAGAGAGCCCCTGTTTGGGGACTCAAGCTCCCTTCCCTCACTTTTGGCCCCAAGAGCTTCTCTTCAAACCCCAGCCAGCTCCCATGATCTTCCTTTCCTCTTGTCCAAAAACTCGAGGTCTTGGCCAGCTTTGGGTTTCTTTTTAACCCTGCTATGAGTTAGTCTATTCCCTGGAGTTTTCTCTTTCCAGGCCAAGACACACAGCGGCTCACTTCTTTCCTCCTCCTAATGATAATCCCACAGCTCTTTTAGTTTTGTGGGTTTTACTGAGAATCACCAAGGAGAAAAAGAGAAACAAAAGAAAACCCACATGGAAGAAATGTGACTGCGTAAGAACCCTTATATAATTGCTTCGTTCAATAATAACTTGTATTGATCCCTCCCTACATGTTGAGTACTGCCTTCTAGAATCTAATAGTTACTGTTTCTGCACTACACTTCTGGGATGATCTTGGAAGCCCCACTGGCCACCTACTCCCCATGGCAAATAGTTCACTAACCTCTCCTCTCAACAAGGAGGGCAAAATGAAAAGCAGGTACTGCTCTCTCCTTAGGTAATTTTTCTTTCTCTATAGCTCTTCAGATGGATAGCATATGCGTCATCGGTCTCCTACCCTATAGATATTAAGATCATAACAGAAGCTAAATTAAATTAAATTAATACACACACCCTGTAACCCACCGCACCCGATCCCCTCCTACAATTGTGTTTTGACTAATGAGGGCTTTCTGCTGGATGCTAATAATTTAGCATCTATCTAGGGATGTGCTCAGAAACTGGCTCTCTGAAAGGGACAAATACACAAAAAGCCCTGATTCACAATGTTTGCCCATTGCTGTGACGTAAACACTTTTACCGTGGTCCATTTCAAGCTACCGATGATTTAGGAACTAGCTGGTAAGAGCTCTTTCAAGTCACTCAGAACCAGTTCCAGCTTACAACTTACACTTCCAGTCTTTTCTCTGCTCAAAGCTTGCCCTGTGCTTCATTTCCAAAAGACTCCTTTGGAACTGCCTTTCATTTGCGAAAGCAATATAATAACTAAATCCCAGCAGAATGTGAATGGCTGAATGAAAAGTCTCGATGTTCGTTCCCTGCCAGGGCCATGGGACTTGTCATGGAGGGCTCCTGGGACAAGGCCCTCACCCAATGGGTGAAATCTGCCATCAGCAATGGTGGGGTCTCTAGGCAAAAGATGCACCCCTCCATGGCAGCACAGGGAGGGACAGAGGAATGCCAGGCTGGGCACAAGGAGCTTAAGAGCTGGGACTCCAAAGCCAGAACACCAAGGTTTGTGATACTGGGCAAGTCACCTGACCTCTCCGTGCCTTCGTTCTTCATTTGGAAAATGAGGATAGTAATATTCTATTTCATGGAACCTGAGCCATCATCTATTGTAAAAAACACCATTATTTTATGTTCCATTAAGAAATGCTACCAATTAAACTATGACACGCCATTAAAAGTAAGACACATCCCAATTTCACAGATGCTAAGATGTGAGAGAAAAATCTGGTTTAGAGGCGATGGATGATGGTAATAGCTTCCTCGCAGGGTTGTTGGAAAGATTAAATGAGCTGCTATATGCTTAGAACAGGGCCTGGTGCATTGTAGGAGCTATGACTTCGCAATTATAGAATTTGCTATTATAGGATCATTATTATTGCAAAGAGATTAAGGAAAATAAAAAAGATGCAAAATATCTGACTCCAACATTAACACTTCATATTTCCTCACAAGACAAAGTATGAGTAAAGTGGTTCTAAACCACCATTTTTCAAGCTATTTTTCTTATAACCACATGGGCCTCAGAGACAACAAGAGAAAAGAACTAGAGGTGGGAGTAAGGGTGGGGTGAAAGCCAAGCAAGAGAAATTCTCAGTCTCTGCCGGCAAAACTCAACCAAAGCAGCTCCATTTTTATCAGCGGAAAGGACTGGAGTTGGATGTAAGGTTTCATTTGCGTTGTATTCCTGGGCTTACATATATAAGGATGTGTCCAGCCAGCTTACAAAACACGTGCCCCCTGGTAGGTAGCAACCTCGGCAGCTGCACAGGGATGATCTTTCGCAATCGTAAGCTAAGGCTCACTCGGACTCGCAGATCCCTGAATCCAGAAAGTGCAGGCAGGAGCCGCCCCTGTTCCTTATCTCCAGCAGTGAGCCCTGGCTCCTCCATCCACCAGTGCCCTCCACCCGCCAGGCCATGGCCATCACCCCATCACCCCAAGGACATTCCTGTCTGCATCAGAGCTGTTCAAATGTTCAAGTCCAGTAAGCAAGGAACGTAGCAAGAAATTTAAATACGAGAGCAAAGTTTATCCCTAAACGTCTCTCTAGTGGTTCCCTTAGCAACAGCTCTTACTTTTTAGGGCTCACCTTGGCTACAGGCTGCTTTAGCAATTGTTTGTCAGACCGATTTCCAAAACAGCTCATGTCCTGCTCAGAACCCAACCGTCTAAGCAGGAGCTGAAGAAGGAAACATCACACATTTTTGAACAAAGGTTTAAAATCTCCTTAAAAGTACTCATAGCCTCCCTCGAGAGCCAGGTCAATAAACACACACACACACACACACACACACACACACACACACACACACACACACATATATGAAAACTAAGTGGGGACAAACGAATGACCAAAGCTGTGTACTGTGACTGCAACTACCTAACGAATGTACGTAGACATGAAGAACAATATCTGAAAATGAAAAGAGCTGTTTTGAGGCATTGTAAAAGTGGGAGAGTAAAGTAAAATTTTATATTCTTTTTTAATATTGTTGGATTTGTTTTTTATTAAAAATGTCAAGGGGCACCTGGGTGGCTCAGTCGGTTAAGGATCTGACTTCCGCTCAGGTCATGATCTCGGCATCAGGCTCCATGCCCAGCAGGGGAACTTCATGTCCCTCTCCCTCTGCCCCTCCCTCTGTTCATTTGTGCGTGCGCGTGCGCTCTCTCTCTCAAATAAATAAATAAAATCTTTTTTAAAAATGTCAAAACACCTCTCATACATTCTTTCAACAAATATTTGTTGTACACATAACTTGTATTTACCTTGGTTCACTCCACCCCATCCTCATGTTTTTTGCACTTCTTTCATGTTCCCAGGTATTTCAGTCTGTCCATATCTGTGTCTTGGGTGTATATGCTTGACCTATACTGTCAGGCTCTTTGATGGCAAAAGATTGTCTATTTTTACCTTGTAAACCTTAGCTACTTCCCTCCCAAGGGTAGTGTAATACTTGAGTTACATAAAACAAAATGAAGGGTTCAAGGTCAGCTAACATGCCAGATGAATTACAGAAAAAGCTCTTCAAGATTTCCCCCAAGTAGGGTTGGTGATCCCCAAGACAGTATAGAGAACATCCGAAACTCCAGGGCCACTGTTTGAAAAGGGATGCTGGTATCTGTTTAGGGTAACAACAGTGGATCCATCAAAGTTCAGTTAGAGAAACAAATCTACCATGAAGGACGTAGAATAGAGATTTATGATTGGGGCTTAACTTCACACAAGTAGGGGAGCTGCTAGAAAAGTCCATGTATACTAATTGCTTCTGTGACTGGTGTTGGGCATGAGGTTTCCATGGGCAGGGGGTCAGTAGTCTGGAAGGAGAACACAATGTGAAGTACAGGAGAGCAAGGACAAATTAGAACCTGAGACGATCAGCTGGAACCTACCAGGACAAACTGGAGCTCACATCTGTCTTTCCTCAGCGTCAGTGTCAGTGATGAGGTGATCTACATGGTAAAGCCAAAGCAATGTACCACACGGGTGCATGTCCATCTGGCGGGGCTCTTGCTGGAGGAGCCGTGGTCTTGGGTGGTCCACAAGGTGAGCAAGCCGATCAGCATCCACACGAAAAACCTGCCATTGTGCTTGGAGTTCCAACCCCCCCACCCCTCATCACTTGCTTCACTTACACCTTTCTTTAAATGTATCTTTTTTTTTTTTTTATTCGACAGAGATAGAGACAGCCAGAGAGAGGGAACACAAGCAGAGGGAGTGGGAGAGGAAGAAGCAGGCTCATAGCAGAAGAGCCTGATGTGGGGCTCGATCATAACGCTGGGATCACGCCCTGAGCCGAAGGCAGACGCTTAACCGCTGTGCCATCCAGGCGCCCCTCTTTAAATGTATCTTGTGCTCAGTAGTAACCTGGAGCCATACAGGGAAAGGGACTATGGAAAAGGGACTATGGGACTTCTGGAGGAGTGACTAAACAAAGCCACACAACACACCTCCCCACTTCCTTCCCTAGAATGAGTTTATAGAAACAATGACTACAACAATGATAAATTCAATTTAATGCCAGGCTTGGTACCCAATCTGGAGGCCTTGGAATTTCTAGAGGAATTACTAGAGGTCTCATTCTCATCCCTAAATTTAGGAATGAAAAAGTCAGTGCAGTGGAAGAACCTTATAGAAAAGGAATAGACATAAAGTATTCATATTGGGAACTATTTGAAATTATACTAATGTTCATGTCTTCTGTTGCATAAAAAGCAACTACAATTACGCCCCCAATCTGCAAGAGATACCTTCCAAGACCCCCAATGGATGTCTAAAATAACTCTACACATACTATGTTTTCTCCTATACATACATACCTATGATAAAGGTTGACTTATAAATTAGGCACAGTAAGAGATTAACAACGATATTAAAACAGAACAATTATAATAATACACTATAACAAAAGTTATGTGAATATGGTCTCTCTCTCTCTCTAAATATTTTATGATACTGTATTTACCCTTCTTGTGATGATGAGAGATGATAAAATGCCTATGTGATGAGATGAAGTGAGGTAAATGACACAGGCACTGTGATACAGTGTTAGGCTACAACTGACTTTCTGGCAATATCTCAGAAGGAGCATCAGCTGCTTCTGGACCGAGGCTGACCACAAGTGACTGAAACCCTGGGTACCTGAAACCACAGAACGCAAACCAGGGGTGAGGGAGAACTATTGTACCAGTAATGTATTAAAGAATTTTCCAAATCCCTTAATTGTCTCTGTCCCCCTCCAAAAGGAAAAAAAAAAAAACAACAAAAAAACAACAACAAAAAAAAAAACACAGAGAATCACGGGGTGAAGGAGAAGGTTGATCATTGTACGAAGAAGCCATTCGTGTATTCATTACAAAGAGCTTAACCAAACGTTGCCAGAGTACCTAACTAGTTCCTCTCCTGAGCTGGACACTGTCCCGATACAGTGTCCTCCATGAGGACGTCTTAAGGAAGGATTGGGACGAGGGTCAGAATCAGTTCTCAACATGTTTGAAGGACAGCTGCTGTGCAACAGCCTTGCCCCTAAACAAATTACTGGCCACTGGCCCTAAACATGGACGTGGCCAAGGGCAGGTGCAGACCACGGACACAAGGGGCATTCTCTCAGAGGTAAGACAGAAGCCCACTACCAGAGTGCTTTCTGAGCCCTTTAGATTAAAAATTATGTACAAATATTCATCAAAAGAGCACCCAGCTAAAAGCATCACCACCATCAACATCTTCGTCTTGACTGCTAGTACCCATTAGATCTGCGAGTGGCAGGACATTTGTCCTACACAGATGTGAAGTCCAGCCAAATATCCATGCGGGCTGGAGCAATGGCAGGTCATAGACCCAGTCAATAGAGGCTGGGCTACTGGATGAGGGCCAGAAAATTCTCTACTTTTAATTTTTCCACCTGGTAGAATAAGAACACTGGGCTGCATTGGTACAAACCACCTTTGTGCCTCTTACCTTCAAAACGCAGGCTGGATATCACTATTTTGGAAACATGACATTTTTCACATTCATGAGTAGGGTTGGGTTTTGTTTTGCTGGGTTTGTTTCCCGTATAATGATTATTCACATACACCTGACTAACCACCTGTCAAATGAAAAGTCAAGGGCCTCCCGTCAGGAATTCTAAGGATGGATTTTCTCCACCATGGAGGCCTCATCAGAAGCTACCTGTTAGATAGAACCAGCTGGATCGCCCCAGCTGATTGCATGCTCACTCTTGCTCCGTGGTCCTTCCCACCACTCCTAAGAGTCCAGGCAGATTCCTGGGAAATCTGATTCCACAGCGTGGGGATTTAGTTGAAGTCAACTGAGAAAATGGTGCCATCTCTCTCCCATTTGGACGCAGTTTACCAGGCGTTAAAGAAATATAATCAAGTGAAAGCAGCTGTATTGAAACATTCCTACAAACTCTAAGTCAGCACATTTGGTTTCTTAGTTATTCCTCCATGGCGAACCAGTAGGTATTAAATGTGTGTATGGTAAGTGGTAACAATTCTTCAAGTTAAGTGAAACTCTAGTCATTTCAGTATTTCACTAACCTATAAGCAGCTGACTTTAAATTCATCTCATTTTTATTAATGATTATGGTGATATATAAAATGATACTCATCAGTATAAAATAGATAAATTTGCCTCATCAGTATTTTATACATTTATTTATACATTTTATAAACTATAAGCACCCACTTAGAAGCATTTCCTGCTATGCTTCACTAGAGAATAAAAATTCTGCTTTTGAAAAATTGTATTTGTTTATTGGTCCTCTCCTCTAGTCTCCTAGTTCTCTGACAAAAAAAAAAAAATTATCCTCAGTAATAAAACATAAATATTCAGAGCTTGAAAACACATGACAATGAAGCAATGATCACATTTATATTTATTAAATATAATAAAAAATGTAATATACACCATCACTAAGAATTCGCTATATGCCAGGAGCTGTGCTAAGCACATTATGTCTGTTATCTCTTTTAATCCTAACACTCCTATATGTAAGTGCTATTGGTATTAGACCCATTTCATGCATGAATAACATAAGATATAGGGGAAGAGAAATATTCAAGGCTACCTCAATTGTAAGCGGTACAGCTGGGATTTCAGTCACAGTTCTGATTCTAGAGACTGAGCTCTTTGGCACCCCAGCTATGCTAGTGATAAATGAGTAATCTTAACTTGTAGGATCTTAACTTGTTATGCATCACTCTGAGATTCTGATTAAAGTTATGGAAACTCTCAGAAAAATCTCTCTCTCTCTCTCTCTCTGTCTCTCTCTTGTGCACGTGAGCCCCCCCCCACACACACACACTGCATACCATTTCAGAGGATTTCTAGACCTTGAAGGCCATCCAGAGTTTCCTTGGAGTCCATAAGCCCCAAATTGTAGAACTCAAATTTCAGTATTTCCATCAATATCAGCATGTGGGGAACTGGGTCGCTGCCTGTTGAAGGAGCTGTGCTGTGCAAATGAAAAAGTTACCTGAGTGTGGAGAAAGAATGGCCTGGATTCTCGGACACCCGAATGCCTACCAATGGCCAGAGCAATGAATTAAGACAAGACAGAGTGGACAAGGAGAGAAAGTTGGTGGCAATCAAACCCACACAGCAGAATTAAGGAGTCCTGCCTTAAGCGTGTCTGCGTCAGGTACTTCTAGGTCCCAAAAAGAGATGAGGGAGGAATGAATGGTTGTTGTAAAGATAAACCCTAGAAAAAGAACCTCACAGAAATAAGAACAGGAACTGTGGTAGCACCAGAACTTTCTGAGCATGAAATTGGACCAGAAGACTGTTCAGGTCCCACACAGCCATCCAGATGCCAGCAGCAGGAACATATGGGTTTGACCGCTGTGGTCTTTCTCTCCTTGTCCACTCTGTTCTCGTCTTTCTAACCTGCTTGTTCCTTACTCCAGATTGCTTACCTCATCCCTCAGAAACTCCTAGGTGTGAGTAAAACCTTTCGGTTTTTGCAAACTACAGTTGCTGCTTCCCTATGACTTCAGGTTACCCTGACACCTTACAGTTCCTACCTGACTTCAGGGCTTCTTTCTCATGTCTTTTTTCAGCTCCTGTTGCCACCACCAGAATGAATAGGGTTAGTTGCCCCATTCTTTCAGTATTTCCCAGTTCAAGAGCTTGATGGCAGCTCATGTGTTTTGCATGAGGTCATGCCACAGGTTTTTAACAAGCCTTAAATTTGACTGTGATTGTGACACATGCCACCTTAATCCAGCCAGCTGCAGCGGGTGGCAGAGAGGGTAGGCAACTCCTCTACAGGACTGGACACGTCTCTGCCAGGCGCGCATTCCTCGGTAGAAGATGTGGGGCAGAGAATTTCCTGTCAGCATCCAGGGACAAACTACAGGACAGACCCTCGGGACAGGCTTCTGTGGGAGACACCAGGACAACTTCCCACCCCTCACACTGGGTCCATCTACTATTGGGGGAAAACATCTGCATCTGACAACAGCCCGGTGTGCCCTTCAGTTGTGCGCCATCCAGGAGAGCCGTGTCATGCTTTGGGACATGTCCTACCTCTCAGGATGTTCACCAGTTGCTCACTGAGCTTTTGAAGGAGGAAGTGGCTTAATGGGCACTGTGACACATGCAGTACAATAGAGTGACGGAGGTAGGCAGGACTCTAAACATCATCTAATCTATCCACACGTTCTGTGGAGCGGGAGGCCGAGCCTGTGGGAAGTTATATGCTCGGAGAGACGTAGCTTGGAGAGTTGATGGCCAGGTCCCGATTCCCCAGCCACTTCTCCCTTTATTACACCTGTTCTGTTAGCCACATTGGCTTTTCATTTCCCTTGCTGTCATGGAGCACTAACTACCATTCTATAGCAAAAGAGAAAAATCGAAAGGCCTGTAAAACATCTCACACTATAAAGATTCTATTCCAACTTGTGTACATCTATACGGTCTCTGTGACCATAAATATATGATTTATGGGAAATAATCCTAGATTAGAAGACTCACTCTGTCACTCAGACATGTGAGTTCGCCTCTATTTCTTCTTCTGAGCTCTAGCTATTTATTATGCACTCATCATTTATCTAAAAAACATTAATGGGGTGTCTGCTATTTTTCGAGCTCTGAGTGTAAAATCCTGTAGAACAATTGTTTTGTTCTTCAAAGAGTTTTTATATTCCAGGAGGGCAATATTAAGAGGCCTGCTGTGCCCAAGGGGTCACGGAGGCAAAGGAGGAGGGGGCAGCAAACTCATGGCTGAAAGGGGGTCGTGCAAAGCCAGCCAGATGGACACTTGAAATGTGAAGGCATAGGTAGAGGAGAGGTTAGCCAAGCAGGGCAGGGGGCTGGGCAAGCAGATGACGGGGAGCACTGTGCATCTGGGGAAGGCACGCAGTAAGGCCAGAGCAAAGCTCAAGCGGAAGTCAGGGTGGGAATGGCAAGAGATGAGGCGGGCAAGTAAGTAGGGGCCCAGTCAAGGGCCATCCTCTCTGTTTCCCTATTGGCCGTGAGTTACATAGCCAGATTTTGATTTTACAACAGTTACTGTAGTGGCTGCTTGGAGAATGTGTATCAAGAGCTGAAGACTGGAAGAATAGGAACAAATTAGGAGCCTGTTGCAATAATTTAGGAGAGTGATGATGGTGTTCTGGCTTATGGCAGCAGCAGTAGGACTAGAAGTGGGCATATTCTAGAGATTTTTATTTTTATTTTTATTTTTTTAAAATATTTTATTTATTTATTGACAGAGATAGAGACAGCCAGCGAGAGAGGGAACACAAGCCAGGGGGAGTGGGAGAGGAAGAAAGGCTCATAGCACAGGAACCTGATGTGGGGCTCGATCCCATAACGCTGGGATCACGCCCTGAGCCGAAGGCAGACGCCCAACCACCGCGCTACCCAGGCGCCCCTCTAGAGATTTTTAAAAGCTATTATTTAAAGGGTGTGGAGATTGATTGTACGCCCTGGGAAAGCAAGGCTGTGCCAGGAGGGGGAGGAGAAAAGGATGCAGCACTTTCCTGACCTGGGTGGGGGGAATAGGCACAGGGAGGTTTCATCTGGGACATCTGCATGAGGTTCTGATGAAACAGCCAACCACAAAGTTCTGGTGGAAAACTGGACAGGAGATCCAGAGTTCAGCAGAGAGGTTGGCTGGGAATATAATCATCAACATATATAGGTAAGTGGTACTCAAAACAAAGAGTTACCCCAGAGTCTTCTTCCAACTGCACGTACCATCCCCTTGAAATTCTCCAACGCCTCTCCTCCCCTGCCCCAGCTGGGGAGGGCTCTCCACTCCCAATTCTTGAGCCTGTCAGCCATGAGTAGAGTAAATCGCCAACACCAGTGTATAAAGTGAAGGAGAAGAGAACAGGAGACAGCACCCTTAGAGACACTGACATTTAAGGGATGGGTTAAAGAAAAAGAGCAGTGATAGAACCTGAGAAGCATCCAGGGAGATGGACAGAAAACTATTAGAGCCAAATCTCCCAGAAGTGGGGAGAGGAGAGGATGTCACAAAGAAAGATGTGGCCAATCATCATGTCAAACACGGTAGATGTGAAGGAGACCCCAGAAGTGTAAACACACAACTCCACAGGGCTGTGACAAGGACCACATGAGCATAAGCATATGCAGGTGCTCCTACAATACAAAATAAAAACATAAGCAGTTATTATTATAAATTAAGACTCAAGTCACTTCCCACTTCCCACTGACTCTATGCGTCCCTCCTTAGACCCTTCAGGCCTCCCTCCCGAGGTTCCCTAGACACCAAGTTTAATGGGCCCGCACCCAGGGCAGAGGCTGTGTTTAGTTGGCCTGTGCTCCACACTAGAACAGTGCCCAGCCTACAGGAGACAGGGTACACGTGCTTGCAGAACGAATGGACAGTTAGGATTGCGTCACTGCATTCCATGATTCTCTTCAACACGGAACAGATTCAGGTTCAGATTGCTTTTTTCAAAAATAGAGTCTAATGTGCTTATTCCTTTTTCCTGGCATCTCCTTGTTTCTGTTTTATTTTATGCCCTCACAGGTTAGAAAAAAATGAATCAGTCCTCATTGTTATCAAAAAGATACGTTAAAAATTATTTCCTATAGAAAAAAATTATTTCCTACAGAAAAAAAGCTACCTAAAAAAATATTTCCTCCCTTTCATAACTTCCATTCTGCTGGGTGTCTTCTATCTCTCGAGAGCCCATGTTTGTTGTCTGATCTCCAGCATGTTCATATCCAAATCAATCTGAACTAATTTTGCAAGTAAAATGTTTTGAGAACTCACCCGCAGTGCTTTCCTAAATTCTAAACATTTAACATCTGCTTGGCTGGACTCAGTTCCTCATCTTTTTAGTCTACTTAAATCTACCAATTTCACTTGTCATAATTTATCATTTCAAAATCTCTATTATTTATTGCCCTTGATTACATTATCACAGGTGTTCTGCACTATTTATGTTTCCCTCAATTTTCCTGATATTCTCTCGTGAAATCATCATATCTAATTTACCAGGGGGTCATTCCTACTCTTTCTCCAGATTCTGCAAACTTATTTCTGACTCTCCTCCTAGCTCTCCTGTGCATTTTTAAGGACGATAAACTCAAGAAGTTCATTTTCCAGACTTGGAGAAAATCAGGGCATTTACATTTTGTAGACCTACTTTTTATGAGCACATATTTTTACAGGGTGATTCTACTAATCATCAATTCTTTATTCGCCAGTGCTTTTTCAGTTTTTTCCAGGGCTGAAGATGAGCCTCCCCATACTCAGCGCAAGCACCCCTCCCCCACCATGCTCCCAGTGTGCGAGCTCTGGGCTGAAGCACTCAGGCCTTCCTCTTCCTCCTTTCACACCCAGCAGGGAGCTGTGAGGAGACTGGCCCCACCCTGCAACCTTTGGTCAGAGCCATCTATTGCTCTCAGCCTCACCACCCACCCCTTTCAACCTCAGGATAATAGCAGATAGGGAAGGAGGAGCCGGTGGTTGCCTAGCAAGTATCATGGTAACATGAACAAGTTTAAGAGACTCTCATGGCCTTCTCTGTCTACCCCACAACCTACAAAAAAATGGAATGGATCTCTCTGTATTCCAGCGTTCATGAAGTTCAAGGCAGAAGAAAGATCAAAACAGAAGAGCTGCACATGCCTTGTCCAGGTGCTATATGGATGCCTAGAGCTCTACTCCAAACCCAGCTCAGGATTTATTCAACACCGAGGCGCAACACATCCACATAGGCAGAGAGATCGATAACTGTCAGAAGTCTCAGGAGCAGGCAGCTTAGGACCAGCCCTCTTCCGTGTTAGGAATTTATTCACACCCAGGTCTTCCCATGTCCCTCTCTCTTGATGCCATGCTCACAGGAGAGAGAAGCTTACCTACCACGCTTGGGTCAAGAATTTCGAGACCAGTCAGCTAATTGTCAGGAGCAAAGGGTTAATATAGATGGACATTGGCGAAGTTACTACGGACCATGAAGCCAAGCTAATTTGTACCTATTGCATCCTAAAACCTCAGCTCTTACTTAAGAGAAAATATTTGTTGCTCACCCTCCCACATCTCAGCCAACGGGTTTCAGTCCTCCCGACTGATAAGTTTTTCTCCAGCAAACCTCTTAAACAGCCTTGTCCTTGGTCAACAGTGGAAATAAAAACTCTTGGGCTGCTCCAGTTCTTTCAGTCTTTGGGAAAACAAAGAAAAAGAACAACTTGGAAAAGCCATCAGTTAAAATTTTGGAATGCAAGTAAGATAAGATATGCAGCATCCTGAAGCCTCATTTTGGTTATTTATAAAGTGGAAATAATTATATCTGTCTCTTAGGATTGTAGTGAAGCCTGAATGACACACCTCATGTAAAGCACAAAGCATCTTGCCTGGAAAGAGCTCAATAAACACGAGCTATAATTATGTACACGTGTATATACGTTATCTTTCTTTAATATGCATTGCTTTGCTAGGAAATACACCAACAGGATCCCTCTAACCTCGGCAGATAAACAGCTGAGTTTCCAAAGAACCCACATTCCTTCCTACTAGGAATTAGATCATTACTATATGTAGTAATAGGTCCCCTCGTGTCGTTTAAGTTACCTTGTCGGTTGGAACCCTGGTTCCACCTATCTCTCTGGGTTCTTCGGCTCTCTCGGGCCTTCTGCTGTACCCCAGACCCTCTCCCCTCTTCTATGCCTGGTACCCAAAGGTCCATAATGGGGAAGCAATTTATTTGTGCCTGAATCTTATCGGAAGGCATTCTACCAACCTAAAGGAAACTACCCATCTGGCAGAGGTACTCTGACTGTGGAAAATTACTGATCCACACTGAACTATATAAAAATCCATTCGTAAAAATCCTAAGAAGAGCAAACACTTCGCCTGGCAAGTTCTCCAGCAGGGTCCTTGGCTGGCAGGAGCAACCAGCCTCACTAGGCACCAAACGAAAGGCCAGCCCTGAGCGGTGACAAATCTGGAATTCTCTGGCAGATGCCAGTCCAGGGCCTACTGCACAAAGGGGACCCTTCTTACTAACTCAGCACTGACTCTGAACACACTGAGAATTAGTTTTGGCTGTAAGGGAAAAGCCAATGTGGAAAATATAATCTGATGGACAGGATTTGAAATGAAAGACACAATACAGCCCAAGCTTCCAGGGCCTAAACTCTTACAGGGCAGAAGTGTAAACACTTTTTGGAAGCTGAGACCAGGACACAATATGATACCACAGCAAAAACTCTAAAGTAGCAAGGGGTTTGAACACTGAAAGACGAACTCTTATTTTCACACTGTGAATCACCAGGCTCTAAATAGAGAGGAAAAGGTGTATCAGCCAGTGTTGACCTTGTCTTGCCTGTGCTGAAAAACTCTCCTACTGCCTGCGCCGCTTGCTCACAAGAAGATGACTAAGACAAGTCCTGGCTTTTGAGGTGTTTGTACCTGGTGGGGGAGGCTGGCAGGTAACTAAAATACAAGCCTGACTATAGAAAGGGCCAAAAGCTGAATAAAAGCAAAAACGAGCAGAGGAGCAGATGGTTCTTATCTTCAGGGGTACATGAGGGTCCCCCCAGAAGAGGGGTCAGCCCATCCGGGTCTCAGAAAGACAGCAGAACTTGGGGGAAGGAGAGATCTCTAGGCAGAGAGAGCAGCGTGAACAGAGGCAGCTCAGAGGGGGAAGGACAGGGCGTGGGGAGGAACTGGGCTCAGTCTGGCGGTGGCAACAGCCCAGCCAAGTGGGGGTGGGGGATTGGGAATGGACTGAATATCCAGGAAGATTGGCCTTGGCTCCCTGGGCCTTTGGAACATTTCAGATCTGCTTTGAAAAGGAAAGTCTCTGCCATGGGTGTCAAGAAGGAACTGGAATCAGGAAGAGAGTTGAAATGTGTATCTTTGCATATGTATTTTTTTTTTCTTTTCTGCTATTTGAAAAAGCGATCACAAATGCAAATTGACAATTGTCCAGTCATTACAGGCAGCAAGCACCTATTTCTGGACACGTATTTACTCTCTAAAGCAGGGGTTCTCCACTGTAGGGGATCCCTCCACCCCGGCTGGTCTCATTTCACCTGACTCAGGGGTCACAGCTGGCACCTTCTTGCCAAGGGTGCCCTACAGGCTTCTCCCACCTCCAGTCCAAGGTGGCTTATGCTCTCTGCTGTATCTAGCTCACTGAGTGTGGGGTAGAGAATGACCCTCTGATGGGATGAAAAAAGGTGGTGTGTTAAAGGTGATGCAAACAGAAATCCTTCTACTGCTTTGTAGGCCATATCAGACCAGATCAGCTTTTGTCTAGACATTTGCTTTTCCATGTGCTCCTGGCGCATGGAAGGCTGACCTTCACTGAAAAGGGGTCATTACTGCCACTGCAAGTGCACAAGTCCCCACAATCATGTATGGTTTTGTCTCTGCTTGTTTTTTGTTTGGTTTACCGGGCTTCCTCAGTGAATTCCAGATACAAATAGAATTAAAGGAATAATTCTAAAGGGATGTTATTAAGAACTGAGCTTTTTATACTTATAAAAACACAATCCCATGCCTTGTTGCTAAAATAGAAACTTTTGATGACAATTTAAACATGAAATATGCAGCAGAGACAAACCATGATTATTTATAAAAGGCTCTATCAAGAAATTATTTATTTCTTTAGGCAATTTCCGCTTTGCTCGTGATTTAAGTCCTAAGAGTATATGCATCTAGTTACTCAAGCAAAGTTAATGGAGCTGTTTCTCATTACGTTTTTGATAGTACAGCATGTCGAATCTGACTCTCATCTTACTTTTCCTAATTATTTGTCAGCTTTCCTCACCTGTGTTTTATTTCTTGCAGAGTCTTTTCTCATTTCATAAGGAAGGCAACGTGTGGAGTGTTTGATGTGCTTGGGAATGTTCTCTAGTGCTGAAGGCCTTGTTCTGGACCAGGTGCCAACCACTCTGCTTACAACAAAGGGACGACCAATTTGTAAGTGTCTCCTGGAGACACTCTTGTCCTGGGCTACCAAATACTACCCTCCGCACCTGATTCAAAGAGGCAGGATCGGTGGGACCTGTTACACTTGCTCAAAGTGCCCCTGGTCATCAAACTGCGTCTTCGTCTCCTCAGTGTGGAAGTCACTGTGCCCTTCCCAGCCATCAAATGAAGAAAGAAGCAATTGACCATAGGATGGGTCATTAGCCAGAAACTCGCTCCTATGGTGGTGACAGTGAGGAAAGTTCTGGCACAACACTTCAGACTGAAGAGAGATTTATGAGAGATGAAGCCAGCAAAGTATGTTATTTTTCTAGCTCACTTTCAAGTTGGATGAACACAGCTGATCTCTTAATTCCCAAACCAATGGATTTTAAAGGGCAAACTGTCCCACAGATCATCCCAGTGTCATCTTCAGCCACTGGTTAAGATGAGAGCGTCTTGGAATCAAAACAGTGGTAAAGAGAATACGTCTTCCACCAACCACACGTGGGAAGCCGACACCTTCTCAATGCACCGCAAACTGCTCCCACTCTGTGGAGTCCTAATGGAGAAATAAAGCTGTCACATAAAAACTTCATTCCCAAGAAAGCTTTATTATCCAACGAAGGGGGAGAGGGCGGAAAAGAGAGATGAAAACTAACATTTTCTGAGCATTTCTAACCTCAATGCCAGGCACTTTCTCTGTTATCCCTTTTAATCCCTCAAAAAACTTGTAAGAGGCCCTTATCCCATTTTACAGAAAAAGAAATTAAGCTTCAGAGAAATGACCTAAATAGGCCAAAATCACAAAACTCCTAAAATGTCATATCAGGTTCCAAATCCCACATGCCCTTATGTCAAAGCCCATCTTCCCTTCAAGGAGCCATGCTGCCTAATTTTAACTTGTTGCAAGTCATTCGGTATTGGGTGTGTATTCTAAATAAGAGAAGAGGGTCATAAAGACATGGAGCTAGATCCCCCAGTTTTTGACACTGCTGGTAAGACCAGTATTCAAGATTATTGAGGAAAAGTCTACAAAATAAAAGTCACTTATAGCTGGTGTTCAAAAACATTACATAACCATATTTTTGCAGCAGCAGCAGAAGTAAACTTACTTTCCTTAATATGTTCCGGTTGTACTAACACTGAAATTAGACCATGGGTGCTGAGCATGTAGCAACTAATGGAAAGGCACCCAAGAGCTTTTATAGAGAACCAGTCTGGAGACAAAGGCTTTGCAACAGCTTCCTATGGTAGGAGAAAAATGCCACATGAAGTCCTGGGGAGAAGGGGTGGGGAAGGTGGGGGCAAAGCAAAGGAATTCAGAAATACAGCTTTCATCTTTACATCCGGTCAATTATATAATCCAAATATACACAGGCAAATTCCCCAGGAACTTCGGAAATTGTGTGTGTGTGTCCTCGTGCATGCATTCGCACACTCCTGTCCTATTGCCCTCGAAAGAAGACTTACCTAGGTTGCACCCAAGGGCCTGGCCCATTTCTAGAAGATCAGTTCTTGCTAAATCAGGAGCTTGGAGCACAGTATGCTAATATTCACCAGTGTCCGTAGAGCCTAGGGAAGAAAAAAAAAATGATTTTGCACCTGACCAATGTTATGCTGTGGGAAAAAAAATCTCCCCATCATCATGAGCAGGGTGGGTCACCAGCTCTCTAAGGAAATCTTGTGGCCTCGGAGGATAACCCTGTTATCAAGAACAACGGTGGAGACCCTCAAGCACACATTCAAGTAAATTTCTTTTTTTTTTTTTTTTTTTTTTTAAGATTTTTTATTTATTTATTAGACAGAGATAGAGACAGCCAGCGAGAGAGGGAACACAAGCAGGGGGAGTGGGAGAGGAAGAAGCAGGCTCACAGCTGAGGAGCCTGACGTGGGGCTCGATCCCATAACACCGGGATCACGCCCTGAGCTGAAGGCAGACGCTTAACCGCTGTGCCACCCAGGCGCCCCCAAGTAAATTTCTTTTAAACCGTCATTTTCCTAGAATGGCAGCTATCCCATCATGTGTGTATCTACTTAAAGTAATCAGCACAGTAGACATTCCCAGGGAAGACCAGGTTTGTTCCACATGTTTATTTGAAGTCAACTGTTTGAAATTGCTAACGCTTTTTCACACACACACACACACACACACACACACACACACAATGCCAAAAAAAATATTTACTACAAACGTCTACAAAAGAATACTGAGGAAAAGGCAAGACACCAAACTTTGTGTAGATTCTTTTAACCTTGGTCTCCTCATCTGTACAATGGGGGTAAAAATACCCTGGGCTGCCTGACCTCACAGAAGTATCGAGAGGAAATTGTAGAAAATGTGTCAGTGAGCAATAAAAGGCATTTTAATCTGACTCAGCTCATAAAATCGGCATGACATTGCATGGAATTAGCCTCAAGTGATAGATAGTTATGCCAGCAGTGAAAAAAACTAAATAATAAATTGTAATAAGGAAAAATACTTAGCGGCATATCGAACACAGGAGCTAGACCGAAGACAAAATAAAAGCACCCCTTTTTTCCTTTTCTGGTTTTTTCTTTTTATCCCTTGATCCCATCACCTTCCAACATGCTGTGTAAGTTAGTTATGATCTTTACTGGGGGTAGCCTGCCTCCCCTGCTAGACTGCAGGCTCCCTGAGGACAGGAAAACGGGGCAGCTTATTCACTGATGCGCCCCAGGCATCTAGCAGAGGGCACCTGGCACGTGATGTCTCAGTAAATTCTCTTCAACAAATGAGTGTATAATGTGCTCGTGATGCAAGGCACCCAGTGACCTTCAAGAAAGACCAATGTAATGTATTTCTGTGGGCCAGTTCCTTAACAGACATTCCTGGGAAAACCTGATGGCTGCTTGCTTTCAGTCCGGACTGCCTGATCACAGAGAGGTCTGGGATTGCTCTGGACGGGGCTAGATCTTCAGGAGCTGGGGTTGTGCTTTCTGAATGGTGCCACACCATGCTTCACTGTGAATCTTTGGAGGGAGAGCACTCCAGTCACACTTCGTTTGCGCCACCTGCTTCTCCTCCCCCTGGGCAGCACACCAACCCCCTTTTGCTCCTTCAACTACCAGGACATCCAGCACCCCCACGAGTCATCCTCTTCCTTCCCCGGGGCCTGTCGATGCGATGTGTTTTCCTAAGCAGGATCCCACCTACTTTTCCTGGAACTGCCGTCTTTTATCTACAGGCACTGAGCTGGGGGGCAGGGAGGAGGTTGCTGTGTGCAGTGCTCCTGACTTCTCAGTGAGGGCAGGATGCCCAGCCCGCCTCTCCCCTCCAGGGCAGGAAGGAGAATGGTCTGTCCATTCTAGCAGGAGCCAGTTCTGGGACCCTGCTCTCCAGCCCTGCTGAAGTATTTTGTTCCAAAGCCTTGCTCCTCACCAACATTCCTGATTTAACTCATTGAATTTTAGAGCTATTAGAGACCTTAGAAACCAAATTCAACTCTTCCATTTTAGCTAAGAAGAAACTGAAGCCCAGAGAGGAAAATTGACCTGGCCAAGGTCACACAACCAGCGAGTCAGAGGCAAGGAAGCCTTCTCCACTTCAGTCACTCCTTTCCCTGTAATGCCAGGAATGTCTGCAAAAGTCACTTTCTTCCTATTAATGCACCCCAGCAGTATTGTCAAAGCAGCAGCAAAAGAATGCATACATTTGTAGGAATGAATCGGATTTTCGTAATTTTTGAAATGCCTATATCCAAATAAATCCAGTAGTACTAGTTACTCGATCTATTTAAAAAAAATACTTTCCCCCCCCAAACGCTTTCCTAGCCTGTTGCTTTAAATAACTTGTTCTCCCTAATGTATGTGAAATATGGTTTTCATTCACACACTTTACTGCTATAATCTCAATGCACAATGTAGTCTTGTAAAGTGTGATTAAACTCAAAATTTCTTGATATAATCATTATAGCAAACACACCTCAAGAGATGTGACTAAGTTTTCCAAAATTCTCATTATGGGTTAATAAAGTTAGGCTCGGGGGGAGGGGCATATAAATGAAATAAAGTCAGTAAACAACTCCAAACAAATGTTTCTGCAAAAATAGGTTTATAAAGTGGTGTCACTGAGGCTGTAGGGGTTGCTTCTAAAGTCTGAATTGGCAGATTAAAGAAGACACAAAAAATGAGAACGTTCAGACCACGGTATTCTAGACTTGAAAGGCCATGAACATGTATTATCTAGTCCAACCATTTCAAAGTGTGGATAAGAAAACAAAAGCCCAGAGCAGGGATTGGCTCACCCAAGGTCAGCGAGGTCTGCTGCTTCTCAGTCGGGTTCTCGCTTTATCATAGTTTTCACACTGGGTGGAAAAAGAAAGGAGTAACAGGGTAAGACCAGAGAGGAGCATGGAATTTTCAGGAAATGTCATGCGTTCCACCCAACCAATAGGGAAGCTCTCAAAGTGTTTGTGTCAATTCTATTTAGCTCTGGCAAAAGAGTAAATGGATCTTTCAGATTCCCTGAGGGGAAAAAAGTGTAAGCAAAGGCTGCATAAGCAAGCAGGCTTCACTGGAGGCAAATTTATTTCCAGGGATCAAGACAAGGCTAGGGAGAGATTGCCCATGGGAAGAAGAGTGAAGTTTGCCAAAGCCCCTATCAGAGTGCTGAAACACATTCTTAAGAAACTTGCCTCTAAGTCAGGCTTCTAAACCCAGAGACTCTGGGCAATGTTTTGTAGACATTTTTGGCTGTCACAGCTGTGGAGGGGGCTGCTACTGGCATCTAGCACATAGAGGCTAGGGATGCTGCGAACACCTACAACACACAGGAGAGCCCTCCCCCCTACACAAGTATCCGCCTCGAATGTCAAGAGTACCAAGGCTGAGAAGGCTTCCTCTAACTGCTACCCTGTCAATCAGTTTTGCGCTCAGATTTGCTATTACACCACCAAATGCTCCCTTCGAAACCTAAGAAATCCAGTAACGATTCTCAGGACTCATCTCTCTCTCTTCCGATCTTTAGATTTTTAATCCCCTCCCCACAAAAATCCAGATGAAGAGGAGGCAAGCAGAACAGGAAACAGCAATTTCAATAAAAATACTTAGTGCTGAAAATATATGCGTAGGAGAGACTATTTTCCATGCATTTATATTTTCCTTGGTCTTTGTTGTCGTTCCACCATCCTTGGTAAATTTGTTTTCATTTTAAGTGTTACAAGCAGTTATTATGTATTCCAGGCAGGGCTCCCAAGCTGTGACAATTTAAATGAGGGAGATTTTTTTATAGGGAAAAAATGATAAAAGTATAAATGGTTTGTTGAAACACTGAAGAAAAGCTTACCTCAGAGAGCAAAATGCTTTTATATGTAGTCTTAATATTAATCCAAAATGAAAATGTCCTTCACTTCAAAAGGGTAAGATTTGGCAGGTGTAAGATATAAAAGGGCAAGGATATGTCCCTTCCACATTTAGAAATGCACACCTCCTGAAAAGGCTTTGAAATAAACAGCATATAAGAAGCTACAAGTAATTTTTTAAATGGCTTAATCTTTACATGTTCAACTCAAAGGAATGGAAGAGCTCACAATGGCTTAAATGGCTTAAATCTTTACATGTTCAACTCAAAGGAATGGAAGAGCTCACAATGGCCCAATTGGAAGAGCAAAAGGGAGCTTGGATGAAGGATGTGAAAACTTGGGTTCTAATCTCGTGTCATTAACGTTCCCCATGGACTTGGGCAAACAGTACTTCTTATGTGTTCCTTTACTCTACAATTTAATAATAATAATAATAATAATAATAATAATAATAATAATAAATTGCTTCACAGACCTCATAAGGTTGTTGTGAGGCTCAAAATGCATGTAAATGTAAATGACAGCATGTAGCCTCCATACTATCCCCCCACTCCACCCCCCCACATGGCACCAGCACCGTGGACCCCTTTCATCAAAATGAGGAGCAGCCATCACTGGCGAGCTCCCGGGGCAGGATGCCACCCAGAGCCATGACAAAGGAGAGCTTTTGATGGATTACTTATTGCACACTTTAAAATTTCCTTTTTTTTTTAATTAAAAAGACATTTCTGTAAGGTGAAGAATTATTGGAGTAGAATGAATATGGCCCAAATAAATATCTTTATAGAAAAAAAGTCCTGACAAGGTGTCATGCCCCTGAAACCAAAATGTTAAATTTTAACTATCAAAGAGAAAATGTGCTTTCTTGAAACTTCCAGCAAGCTGGCAAGTGAGTGAAAGAGTTAGCAACAATTCCAAAGGGGCCGACCAGTGGAATTTATTTACTTTGTAAAGTAGCTCAAAATCTCATCGGTTATGTCACAGCATTAAAAGAGACAGGGAATATGTCTTTGGTTTGCAGAGGGGATGATACAAACGGAAAATTAATATTAAGGGAAAGAAAAGAAAAAGCAGCACTAGATGATAAAGTGGCATACCCAAAAAGGAAGAGAGAAGCTTCTGGAACATTTGGAAGTTGGTATTTTGTTTATGAGCCTTTGGTATGTTTAATGCAAAATTTTATGGAGGCAACAAAATGGCGGATAAAGGAAAACTAGTAGATGTAATTTATTTAGGCTCTCAAAGGGCTTTTGATGAAGTGCTACACAAGAGACTGTTAAGGGAACTTGCCAACCACTGGGCAAGGGGTAAAAGGCTGTCAATCACGAGTTAAAAGTGAGTTAAGAGATAGAGAGGGAACCAAAGAATAAATGCTCCCAGCATGGAAAAGAGTTAATAGTGGGGTATCAGCAGTCGGTGTAAGAATAGTATCCTCCAGGATATTTATTAACACCCTTGAAAATGAACTAAATTATGAGGAGCTGAAATTTGCCGACTAAACAAAACTATTTTGGTTCCCTAAATCTATACAGATGGATGTGAGAAACACAGAATCCAAACTCAGTAATTGGGTAAAACAGTGGCAGATGAAACTCAGAGCAGACAAGTGCAAAGTATTGCATGTTGGAAGTAGCAATTTAAATTACTCAACCACTCGGGTGAGTTCTGAATTAGTTCTAAACTTACAGGGAAAAGATTTAGGCTCAAGGAAGACATCTTAATGAAGATGTATGCATGATGCTTAGGGGAGTTTAAAAAAAAAAAAAGAAAGAAAGAAAGCAAATACGCTATTAAATTGAAGTAAAAATGAAAGCGAATATATGCCAATGTCATTATAGAAATCAATGGTGCCTGTTTGTTCTCCACTCAGTTAAAATCACCTTGTTTCCAAAGAAAGATAGTAAAAATAGAAACCTCTGATAACACACAGGAAACTCATTACAAGCATGGGAAAAGACATGCAAAATCTCATAGGGAAGTATTTAAAGTTATCAATTATCAATAACTTGAATGAAGTGAAAATGAACATAGGGGGCACATAGGTTTTCCATAAAGGTAAAAACCTATATTAATATTTTTGCAACTTAGTTTGTAGGGAGACTAGAAACCGTCTGTAAATGGCATCAAAGATAAATTGAATTTTCTTCTAATAAGAGATGCTATGGGCTGGTAGAGGCCTCGGTTCTGCCTCATGAGATCTAGTCTGTCTTCTTACTTCTAGTTGTCATTTGTCATTTGTCCTAAGATGGGAAATAAGTAAATGTATGCATTATAAAGTCTCATATATATTATTTCAAATACCATTTGCAAATTATTTAGATCTTCTTCCAAGCCCAGAAAGATGCACAAAGATCTAATATTGAAATCATGTACCAACTCCAGTAAAATAAAGGCCAGTGTCAGGTAAACACGATAGTTAAGTCATTGCATTCACCTGACCCTGTAAGTTCCCGAATACACAAATCATTACACACTCCTTTTTCCATCTTCCCCAAGAGGCAATTTATCAATGGATCTGACCACCAGGAGCAATAAGACTGCCCACCCCTGTGCCCTTCTCTTCTCCCCAAATGTTTAAGTGAGATTGGCAACTGTGGTTACCAGGAGGTAATCAATCCCCAGACTTCCAGAGATCAAGCATCTGCTGACGGAGGTCAGAAAGAAATGCTCTCCCACAATGCCGAGTACTTTATAATTGACCCAGTGCTTGTTGAGAAAATGACATCCTCACACTCAAGCTAACGATCGCAGAATTGGGCAGGTACATGGAGGGCAGGGGATGAGGGTGGAAACAGTTACTGGCTGATTCCCTTCCTGCAGCATTTAGACCTCACCAGAGAATTGGGGCTGAGTTATTGGAGTCTTGGCATTTTTTAAGCCTGTATTTACCATGTTGAGGCAACTGATGTGGCATGGAGCTTCAGAAGTATTTTTCCTTGTTTGTTTTTCTTCCTGAAACCTAATCCCTGAATACTGTGGTAAACAAAAATAAACGGAGGATGACTAGCAATAAAACATGAGCAAGAACAAACCAAATATTAATGTAAAAATAGCATTAACAGAAGCTAAAAACTGAATTTCACCACAGAAGAATCACAGCATAGCATGTCTTTCTTTTCTTAATCTTGCAAGTGGAGTGTAATTATTCTGTAAGGGATCAGCTTATCCTTAAAAAATGATATATATTTTTTTCAGACAGGCATTTGAATGCTTAATGAAACATTTCAGATGACATAGATATTTTCCTCTTCAAATATGTACCTTCTTTCTAAAAGATGGCATAAGGTAACATTTCCACAGCAATTCTGCAAAGTATGAAAGGCAGAACAATTCGCTGGGTGTTGGCATAACACAAGAGCATTACATCAAGTGGAAAGTTACTGCCATGGGTCACTCTTTACATAAGTATCTTCACCTCTACACTCTTTGCACCTAAATATCTTATAAGCTTCTTTCAAAAGGTACACACACACACACACACATAGGCAGCTGTTGAATTCTTTGATATTTTTAGATTACATCTTCTCATCATTTATCTTTGTTCTACCAATGATGACTTGTAGGTATCCATGCTGCCATCCCCACCCCTCACTTGACCCCTCCCCAGTCCCTACAGATGCCAGATTTTGTGAATGACAATATCAACAACTATCACACACCAATGGAGTGAGAGAGACATATTCAATTGCTCAGTGTTGGTCATCCAAAAGGGCAATTAAAATCGCTGTATGGGGGGTACCTGAGGGGCTCAGTGGGTTGAGGGTCTAACTCTTGATTTTGGCTTGGGTCGCAATCTCAGGGTAATAGGATCAAGCCCTGCGTTGGACTCCATGCGAGCGGGGAGTGTGCTGAAGACTCTCTCTCCCTGTGCCTCTCTCTCTCTGTCTCTCTCAAATAAATAAATAAATCCTAAAAAAATTAAATTAAATTAAATAAATAAAATAAAATCCCTATATGGTAAACAACTCATTCAGGTAGGTGGATATTACTCATCTGAGATAGTAACTCTCCAGAATATAATCACAAAGAAAGAAAGAGTTCCTTAACAGCCAAAATAGATGTCAAAATCCATCCAATTCCCTTTCAGATGAAGCTTTCGGGTTGTTGCTCAAAGCCAGCATGCTTTTTTGTAAGTTAATTAATGTATTGAGATTGCATAAGAATATTTTCCTTGGTTCAGATCATTCTTATAGTCTATGAATTAAACCTTCATGGTAATGTAACAGCTTTACAGAGATATGATTCACACAGCATATAATTCACCCATTTAAAATATATAATTCAAGGCTTTTCACTACATTCACAAAAACGCACAACCATCACCACAATCCATTTGAGAACGTTTTCATCACCTTAAAAAGAAATGCCATATCCTTTAGCTATCATTCCTCTATTCCCTTGCTCCCAATCCTACCCTAGCCCTAAGCAATCACTAATCTACTTTCTGTCTCTATAGGTATCCCTGTTCTGAGCTTTCATTAGAATGGAATCATATATGATCTTTGTGACTGGATTCTTTCACTTAGCATAATGTTTTTAAGGTTTATCCATGTTGCAGCAGATATCAGTATTGTATTCCTTTTTATGGCCAAATAATATTCCACTGTATGGATATACCACCTTTTACTTCTCCATTTGTCAATTGATGGACGTTTAGATTGTTTCTGTTTTTTTGGCTACTATGAATTAATGCTGCTGTAAACATTCACATACAAGTTTCTGTATAAACATATGTTTTCATTTCTCTTGGATATATACCTGGGAATGGAATTGTTGGGTCATATGTACGGGTCTGTGGATCTGTGTTTAACTATTATCTGTGATGAACTGCCAGACTGTTTTCCAAAACAACTACACCACTTTACATTCCCCGCAAGTGTGTGAGGGTTCCGATTACTCCACATCTTCATCAACACTTATTATTGGACTTCTGGACCATAACCATTCTGATGAGTGTGACGTGGTATCTCATTATGGTTTTCATTTCCATTTCCCTGATGGCTATTGATGTCAAGCATGTTTTCATGTGCTTATTGGCCATTTGAATATCTTCCTCGGAGAAATATCAATTCAGATTCTTTGCCCATTTTTTTAAAATTGGGAGCAAGTTTACATTTACTTTATACATTATTTCAACAGCTGGTTTTTCAGCTAACAGATAATGAGAAATAGCAAATAATAAGTGGGGAGGAGCTATAAGAGACAGACACACTAGCTATTCTGCTGTAACAGAGAAGAAAAAAAAATTATAAAAAGCAAACATAAAACCTCAGAAAGCAAAACATTCTCTGGTCCTATACAGAAAAGACAGAATAGGAAAAACAGTTTCACTGGGCCCTGGCAATATCTTTGTGCTGCAATATGGAAAATGATGGAAGTTTACCGTGATTACCTTATATCTTTTTTACAGGATCATTTCAAACTCTATCTGGGCTCTTTATAAAGGCTGGGAGGTCTATAATATAATTTAGGGCTGTAGCAAAGGGGGATTAACACTTGTTACCAACAGTGTACTCTTAAATGTTTAACAGCCAATTCTCCCAGGAGAAGACGAGGTCTGATTTGTACTTCCATAGCTGATTTCAAGCTACCAAAGTGATGTCGACTGGCACAAGAACCTCCTGAAAATTTAACAGTTGGCTCACAAGCCAGCGGAAGCCAACTTGGACACATCACAGCACGATGTGTGACTGATATGCACTAGACACTGTGTTAGTCTCTTTACATACATTACCTCATTTACTGCTCTGAATAATCTTTAAGAAGAAATAAGTGTATTCATCCTCCCAAATAAAATGAGGCTCAGAAAGACTGTATAACTTTGATCAGGGAGACATAGCCAAGAAGACCATTCTGAACTTTCCAAAGACTGTGTTCTTCCTGGCATACTAAATTGATCCCTCATTTTTAAGTTAGAAACAATTCTTAAATTGGATTAAAAGGCACTTCCATTACTCTGAAAGTTTACTCCTTTGGAATACCACAAGCCTTGATATCAATGAGCAAGTGAGGTGTCATACAAAGGTATTCCAGAACAAGAAGCGGCTCACTGCAGCTTCGCCAGAAAGAAATGGACAGAGGCCTGTTATGCGATAAGGCCAAAAGTCAGACAAGAGTTTGCAAACAAAGCTTCCCAGCACTCCAAGCAGTATAGAAAGTGGCTCTGAGTTATCTAGCAACAGTCCCTTCCAGTTTCGCAATCAGCAGGAGCTCCTGCCAAGACCAGCCCCTGCCAGGGCTGGGCATGGGACTCTCACCACATCAATTCTGCATACCCCTGGTTCATGCATGCCCACATGCAAAGTCAGAGTCTTATGGCAAAATGCAGGAAATGCCTTTTCAGCATAAATTATGTGACAATATTCCCCCCAACCTGCACTGTGCATCAAAAACCAAGGTAGCGCCTGACCACACTTCTTGGAGGCAGGGTAGGTATATCCTGCAACTGAACATCACCAGGATTCTATTCATATAAAACACAAAATTCTCCACCCAGAAGCTAATGATCACTATACTTAAAAATTTGTAATTAGACAAATTGTATGGAAGGAATCACTTATGCAATCAGTGGCAAGTTTCAACTTCTGTTTCCAGCCTGTATCAAAGAGGTGGGTTGATCCACCACAGGATAACACATTCCCTTTGCCCTCTCTGGCACCCACTGTGGAATATATTACTCCATTATGGAAGCTGCTATTGTATGCCTGTTAGGTAAGTAGGATTTGTAATTCAGCAACCAAGCTTTGGTAATTATCTCTATGCCAGCCAAGGCTCAAACCTCACCACATACCAATGTCCAAAAGGCTTCAGTTCTCTAAATAATCTCAAAAAGATATCAGACAAGGCCTTGGAAGGTCTACTTTTAACTTATGGCAAAAACATACAGCTATAGCCTCTCAATATCTTCAAGAAGCTGGGACTATTAATGTACAATACTCTTCATTGTGTTTTGCTCTGCTCTATATTAAAACCTGAATGAACTGGATAAAAAAAAATACATGCACTTTTCTTTAACCTTTCACCCAACAAAGAATACAATAAACAGTAGCCTCATTCAGAGGTCTTTGGTACAAAGCAGAATGCTTTGACACTTAATATTGCCATGATTATAGGCTTAGTAGTAGACATGCAGGAGAATAAAAGGAGAAAAGACAAGAAGAAAGCAGTGATGGACAAAAGTTAGAGACCAACCCCCATCCTCTCCTTTCCACAGCCCACATCATTGGCATCCATGTCCACCTTCTGTGGATGGCCCATTAACAACTAAGACTGCTTTTGTGGACATCACAACACTCTATACCCACCTTCATCATGCCATGCTCTCTTCATCTTCCCTCTATTCCTCTCATGCTCCACTTTGCAGGTTAGCCACATGAAATCTCATGTCCTTAGGGCCAGGCTTCGGTTGTCAAGAATACGATACACCAGTCCAATGAGCTAATGGGAAAAGAATAAAGTAGAAGGCACCACTCATCCCCTTGCTTCCTATAGGTACATTCAAACTGCTCCCTGGGGTCTCCTGGAGATGATGGCCATGTTTTATTGATTCACCCCAAGAGGGATCCCAGAGGTGAAGATCCCAGTGCAGACTATAAGAAAAGACAACACCATATCAGGCTTCATCCTTTGTCACTGGGATGGAGTACTCAAAGTGAGGACTGGGTGACCTGAGATTATATGGCTAGACCTGACCACATCAGCATGCACCTTTCTCAACAGTATGCAGATGGCCAGGCAGAAACCCAGCCAGCCTTCTTCAAGGGACTCATTTCCATTCCCATGTCTGTGCAGATTAACCACAATCAACATTTGAGTCACAACACCCAACAAAGTGCATGGCTTGTAGAAAACAATGTTTTAGAATGCAAACACCAGAAACACCAGTCTCTAGCAACAACCCTTATCATAACCAAGGTGTTGTGAGTTGTGCAACCAATTTCATGTGGCTGGAAGGTTCTTTTGTTTGCCAGCCGGGTAAAACAAGGGTTGACTCTTTTAAACAATCTCCCTTCCCCTACATACCCGTCATACACAGAATTCCTTTTGAAGCCACTGAAAATCCCTGTCACAGAACAGAGGGACGAGAACAATCCGTTTGTTTCTATATAAACGTATGCACTCCCTCCAACTATTCTAGCTGGTTGCCTTTTCTTTTTCAGACCTCTTGTCAAAATTCTCACATTCCAGGAAGGCTTTTCCTACAATGGGTCTCCTCTAAATCAAAATGGCTCCAGTCCAAAGGTTGTGCCAAAGAAAAATTCAGCGAGCTGCCAGCAATGTCTGGCAGTTTGACTAACCTTTCCTTCCTCTCTGTTTTTATTTTTTTAATTGTCATGTCCATCCCAGTTAAGTGACAAACATGTGAGGTAGGAATTGCTTTTACCCTTGTGTTTTTATAGTGCTTCAGCTGATGACTCTACTCAATAAATTGAAAATCATTATTATATACAAATGCATATGCTAATGCATGACCTGCAAGCTCAGATGGCAGAATGAATAAACAATTACTGGCAAACACCATGGCATGGCATTTCAATGAAGTCATCACAGAATCACTAGCAATTATCTTTGCAAACTTAAGGTGAAGTGTCTGTGGACTGAAAAAGAGAGATGCACACTTGTGCTTTAAAAAGAGAAATAGGAAAACTCAAAAGATCAGACTCAACACCTTAACATTCAGATCCAGAAATACATTACAATCTTATCAACACACACGCACACACACGCACATACACACAGGGGTATGCCGGGTAAAAGCATGGCAGTTTTGTTCAAAAAAGAAATCCTATCATGTTAGTCAAATGCTATCCCTCAGAAGCATGGCGAGATTGATGAAACCAAGCAGAAGGCAAAGACATGAAATAGTTTGATTATTGGACAGTTTTAAGTTTTGTCTTGCTTGACATTGGGCAATTAAAGAACTACATTCTGAAATTATCTTCTCATCAGGTGGATTCATAGTGTTTAGAAGGCCTTTCTAGGTCAGTAATTATTAATGGTCCAGTGTCAGCCTGGAGATGCATACCTCATGGGATTCCAAAGCAATTGGTCTTTACCTGATGCTATTTTTAGTAGTGACTTAGATGGTGGTAGAGAATATGGTTATTAAGTTCAGGGATGACATCAAACTGGGTGTGGTACATTCCACTTTGGAAAACTGGAGAGAAGTGCAAATGATCTTGATGAGCTGGAGAAGTGGGTGGACATAAACAGATTGAGGTTCTATAGAGTAATTCACATGGGAAGAAAAACAAACCACACAATTGCAGGATTCATTTTGTGATGTCATAAAGAAAACGATCTGGAGTTCACAGTCAACACTAACTATTGGTGTTTCTCCTTTAGCCTTAAAAGCATGATTGATTTAGTAAAAGAAAAACGAGAGGCCTTTCCTTGATGCTCAGTAGATACAGGCTATCCTGGAGTATTCTGTAGTGCCCTTAGCCCCACATTTTTACAGTGGGTTATGGAGAATGTGAGGCATTTAAGAAGAAATCAAGTTTTTCTTCTTGATTACAAGTTTGAGAAACAGCCCTTAGAGAAAATAACTAAAATAATAAAGCTATTTAGCTCAGAAAAGGTTGAGGAAGGGACTTAAACATTTTCAAGCGTAGAAAGAGGAAGAAAGACGGAAGGAAATCAGTTTTAATATATCAGAAAACCTTCCTAGTAAAAAAAGCTGTGGAAAACCAGAAAGCATTGCAACTGGAATCAGACATTCATCACTGAAAACTTCAAAGAATGGGCCTTTCTTTGAATTTGGGAACAGCTTTATAAGTAGACAGAAGATTAGACTACCCATGTGAAAGTAAAAACAAAAGCAAAAATGGTGTTTCCTGTTTAACTGTCTCCCCCTCCCTTTTATTTAAAGGAAAGTGGTGGGAGGGAAAAAAGGGGAAGACCTGTTCACCATGTTTGGGGATCATCACTTCTCCTTATGAGACCAGATGGCAACTCACACTCCATCACCCATCCATGCTTCTCCAGGTCCCAGCACTGCGCTGTTCACACGCTTTGTCATGTTTCGGGAACAGCCTTCACAGGTAATTTTGAGCCCCAAAGACACTACACAACACCCAAGCCCTGTGCCATGTCCGAGCAGAATGTACCCTGAGTCTTTAAAATTACACTTTGCTCAGTCCCATCACTGGGCTTTTGCTCAAACCTTGGGCCCTGATCTGGATGCATAATAAAAACCTTTTGTCAACTTCCTAAGAACTTCCTACCTTTCAAGACCAGATACCAACCCACCTCTCCTTGCCACAGCAATTTCTCCTTCCTAGGAACTCAGAGACTTTAGGTACTATCAATGGCATTCATTTATTACAGAGTCACACACAGCCTTGTGACATCTCAGATGCTCTTCCAGCTCCCTTAACATGTACTGCGGGTCTGCACTGTATTCCTTCAACTGCAACCTCTCTGATGGTGAGGATTATGTGTTAAATTGTTTTGTATCCTCCTATAGCACCCAATTCAGCAAGTGCTATGCTCATGGTAGGGACAAAGTCAATATTCGCTTCATGAATGAAGGAATGATTAACGAGAATGTTTAAAGTAAATTTGATTTCACCTAGAAAAGTTGCCTTCTAGAGGCACCTGGGTGGCTCAGTGCGTTAAGTGGCTGCCTTCAGCTCAGGTCATGATTCCAGGGTTCTGGGATCGAGCTGTGTTAGGCTCCCTGTTGAGTAGGGAGTCTGCTTCTCCCTCTGGCTCTCCTGCTCATGCTCACTTGCTCTCTCTCTCTCTCCCTCTCTCTGTCTCAAATAAATAAAAAATCTTAAAAAAGAAACATTGCCTTCTATCTTAGAAAACTATTTTAAAGGAGGGACAATTTCATAAGAAAATAATAACCAATTAAGGGGAAAATCGTTTATAAATTCTTAGTGAGAAAAGTAAATATTAACATATAAAGCTCAATAAAACAGTCACAATGGTTCTTTACAGATAGAAAATATTAAATTGCAGAGTCTCTGAAATTATGTAGATCATAAAAATTATGCAGTTGGTGATATTTTTGTGAGTAAAACATTTCTCATCAGCACATGCAATTGTAAAAGCAAAAAGAAACGTGTGTGTGTGTGTGTGTGTGTGTGTGTGTGTTAAGATGATTTGGTCTAATAAAATTTGAACACTTTTATTTTTTTAAGATTAACATTTAATGTGCATTTTACCTCAGCTCACTACAAATAGTATTTCTGCTGAGGTATCAGAGGTGGAAGCCATATTTAAAATGTATCTAACCACATCTTAGATTTCGAGTTAGAACCGTGGTTCATTTTACAAAGATCAATATGACATGATAGTTAGTAATCTGGGTTGCACTTGAACCTATGACCTAGAACCTAAAAGCACCATATCCGTAGCACCTTTTCAAAAATCTCAGCATGAAGCATTATCTGAGAATGAGCAGACATTGCTATTATAAGCACTGTTCAGTTGTTTGTTATCTAAATACCGTTAGATGGTTAGGTGTTGAGATCTTTGAAAAACAGCAAGCAGGCGTCATGATGTACGTTGGTGGAGGATGCTGTTTGACATCCAAGTAAAACTTGTTCTGTGCTTGAGTTACACTTTGAAGTAATTTCCCAGGAACCTATTGCACACAGTAACACAGAATATTCCCCAAATTTCCAAAATAATTCAGGGTGTCCAAAGTTCTTGTAAAAGCAAGTGGAGTAGGATGGGGGTGGGGAAATGAATTTTGGCATAAACTGTGGGTTTGAGAATCAGTCAAAAATAATAATTTCCTGCCAAAATCTACATTACCTCGTTTCTATCTGAGACTGTATAATAGAAGTCTGTTTCTATACTAACTCTTATGGGATTTCCGTTGAAGGCTGGCTACCACCCCCCATAATTCAGTCACGTATGTTTGTCCAGTTGCCCTGGGTGGATGGGGGTGGGGCAGGGGGCAGCTACATTTTTGACTCTCTTTAGGGCCCTGAGCAGAGCAGTCAGCTGGGTGTAATGGAACGCCTGCATCCAGCCAACTATGGCTGGACCATGGAAGGGAGTGCCTAGGGACCTGGGAATAGAATGGGTCCATAAGCAACAGTAATTCTTGCTGGTGGTGCTTTACGTATTCAGAGTATTCAGAAAAGGGATCTTCACTCTCCTGATTTGAGACTTGAGATTTTCAGTAAGGAACAAGTTATAAATTCAGAGGCAAAGGGCTGGGGAAGGTTCTAATTCTGCCAGACGCGGGCGGAAGATTCAGGCTGAAGAGGGTGCCAGCGGAGGAGCTGGCTTCAGGGGTCTGCCATCAACACACTCACCAGCTGGTGACTTCATGCCTTCATCCAACTCAGTTAGCCTCTCTTAACCTTAGGTTCGCAATCTAAAAATAATCTTTACCTCAGGTTGACATGAGAATTAAGTGAAATAATATTTGTGCAGTGTTTATCATAGCACCTAGCACATACTAACCTCTCAACTAATTGGGCCTTGTGGGACTATCACTGTTATTTGGTATAAAGAAGCTCATAGAACATCCAGGGCAGCCAGGATAACCCGCACTGAAGCCACGTGCACTGAGGCAAGGCCTGAAATGAAGGATATCTCTAACCAGGTGTCTGGATAAACAGAACAGAGGCTCTGAGCTAGCGGCAGGGGGCCTATCTTTCATCTGTTTTCCCAGCGCCTCTGGCGATGCCCTAGACACAGGAACATTTTTTTTTTCAAGTATTTCCTGAATAAACTGTACAAAAGAACAGGGTGCAAGGGGTACGAGCAGAAGCAGCATCTTGAAGAATCTGAGGGACTATATAAAAGCAATTATAAACTAAAATTCTGGAAACTTCTTTTCGAGTCAATATTCATTCTCTTTGGGTGCATTACCTTGACACGTTTTTCCCTTCTCTTTCCTACTGTCATCCTTCGGCCAAGATTTGTGATCTCCAAAAACCTCAACCAGATGTAATGCATGACAACAGTTGCCACGCATGCTTTCATGCCTTTTTCATTCAATATTTGTGAGCAGGTCAGAGTATGACAGACACAGTGCTAGGTGCTCAAAAATTGTGACCCATTTCAGGGATTCTTCTTGTTCATTCAATGACTGTTCCCCCGGATGAGAGAAACCACAGGCCATGAGGAGGAAATGGGACAAACCCATCAACAGCTCCCTAAGTACCCTTTATTCTGGGCCTGGTAGCACATCAGACCTGCTTTTGCTGTTTGTCTGCCACTGGTGTCACTTCCTGGCCATAGACCAAAGTGAGAGAAGAGGAGGAAGTAGCTGACTTGGGGGGTCTTTTACCAGTAAAAAGGTGTATGGATGTGGTTCATACGTTCTTCTGATGGGAAATAGATCTTTCCTGTTTTCATCCCACTTCCAGTGCTTGCTCTGTAATTTCGGTCCTTCAAGTGCTGAGGATTTAGGTAGATTGGCTGCAATTGAGCCAAGAAGATATAGAATAATTATGAGGTAAAAAGAAATTTTGCTTTGTTTTCTAATTGAGTCACATACGAACACAGAATTTTCCCCCAAGTTCCCAAGATATTTCATGTGCAACTGACGCTCTTCAAAAAAAATTAATCCTGGACATCCCCTCAAAATTTTTCAAAACCAGAATGTTAGTTAGAAGATTTTAGGTCCAGGAGCTATTAAAAAAATGGTGACCCAAAAACCCAAAGATCAGTTACATTTCAAATAAAATCATAATTTGGCATTTAGTATCAGATGTAATAATTTCAACAAACAGTAGTGTGACATTTATCAGAATGTAAAAGTAATTTCAAACTTGGAAATACATGTTAAATAAATAGTAAAGGGGGATATTACAAAAAGTTTCATGAATTTTCCACCTAAAAGCTATGGCTATTCCAAAATTATGCTTAATCCAATTGACATTTATTACAATAGCACAGAGTGACTGGAAATCAGAGATGAATAGGATGCAGTCATTGCCTCACAGAGCTCCAACTCACCCTGGCTGTGCAAGGCAAGAAAATAAGCAAGCAAATCGGTATAATACAAAGCAGTGCATGCTTATTGTTGGCAATCATCCCAGAATGATCTCCTAATCCAATCTGGGGAAAACTGGGGGAAGTTTCTCTGAAGATTATGCAAGAAAATCTTGAAAGGCACAGATGAATTTTCCAGGTGGGGACATGGCAGAAAGAGCAATGGCAGAAACCATCACGGAACTTGAGGCTGTTTGGTGAGGTTGGAATGAAGCATCCATATTGTGTGGGTGGCAGGGAAGGAGATTGGGTAGAGATAAAACTGGAAAGTAGGTGAAGGCGGGGACATTGAAAGTCTTAAAGTGATTGGTAGGGTGGAAATATACCCTGTATCGCCCAGGTAAACCCAGTTTATACCTGTAACCTCAAGGTAATCATTAACAGTGCCCCCTTGCTTGCTCAAAACTGTTCCAAATTGATTGAGTTTTGCAGTCTTCCTTGTGATTGGCCATAGAGATCCAAATATAAATAAAACCTAATCCCTGCCCTCAAAGAGCTCACAGGAATGGAAGACGAAGACATGGAAAGAACTAATTATAATACAAATTAAAAGATAATATGCTGTAAGAATGAGTAAACACTCCCACAAGTGACAACATTTGTGCAGAGCTTTGGAGGACAAGTAGAAATTATACAAGAATGCAAGACCATTCTTGGTATAAAAGCTCATGCCATGTTGCAGAAAGGCGAGTATCCAAATCGGCTGGAAGAGAAAGGACTCCATAGCCCTGGTGGCAACTGAAGCTGAAAAGTTAGACTTGAAGACAAATTGTCAAGGGCCTTTGAACACCAAATCAAGAAATTTGGAGTTGAAAATGGCAGCAATGAGGAGCCCTCAAAGATTTCTAATCAGGGGACTGATGGGATCCAATTTGGCTTTTGAATCAGAAACTTCAGCTTCTCTGCGGAGGATGAACTAGAGCGAGGAGATACGTAATGGCTGCACTTCAGATGGGACGGAATTCGATACTTCAAATTTCAAAGCCTGATTGTGATCTTCTATAAAGCTTGATTACTATGAACTTGGGAGTCCATAAATGAAGAAAAGAGTAGCCTTATCTATGAATGATGGTAAGCAAGAAATGGAAGAATATTTACAATTCTAGGAAGATGTGTCAGCCAAACAGGACAAGGGATTGAAGAGATGTTACAGAAGATTTGATGAGCTTACTACTCCAAAGGTTACGGCAATGTTTACACACTATAAATTTTATAAAAAATCATAAGACCAAATGAGCCCATGGAAAGGTTTGTGACAAAGCCAGAACTACTAATGAAGGAACTTTTGCCTTCGCTGGACCGGATGAAATCATTTATAATAATGGCGTATTCTAAACCAAGTCAGTGAAATATCTGGCAAATTGGGAATTTGGGTTTTATTTCAACAAAGTAGCCTGCTGGCTGTTTTCATAACCAAACTAGATTGGCCAGAAGCCATAGGAAAGAAAGACAAACTCATTTGTCTCCTTTGCTCTCTTACCTTTTATTGTTTCTTTCTTTTATTTTGGAAGATGGTGACAATGAAATTTTTAAATGAACATAAGTTCAAGTCAGTAAGCTATATCAAATCTAATGATCAGCAGATGGCAGATAAAGAAATGAGATCACTCTCACACCCAATTGTCAATGCAAAGGTTAAAAAAAATGTTCAAAAGAGAAGCCATATTTGCCCAATAGTAAGAAATTTCCTCAGCTTTCTAGAAAGAAGATTCTGTACAGATAAGAAGGTTGTGGGCTACATGAGTCCATTAACAAAAGCACAGACTTTCCCATATTTGTACCGTGACGGAAAACTTTTATTAGGAGTTTTTCCCTATGATTCCAATCTTTGAGAAATTTCTTCTATGAAATTAGTAGTATTTAGGTAACAGATAAATTATTTTTGTATTGTTTTATTAATCACCCATAGCCTTTCCTGCCAATCAAAGTTTCTGATCATTAAAAGAAAATCTCTGTCACCACACCAAATTGATATGATTTTAGCCAAAAGCAAAGAAATTTCACATTTTATTTTTTAGCCTATGGGGACTTATCAGCTTAATGTAATGGTTTCTGTTAGCTTTTTTGAAATACCAAAAATAGCTCAAGGTGTCCATTACAATCTTCAAGGAGCCTGAGGGATGTAGAAACCTTTCACAGAACGTTCACACCAGAGAACAGACTTTCAGAGGGTGACTAAGAATAAGCACATCTTGGGGCGCCTGGGTGGCACAGCAGTTAAGCGCCTGCCTTTGGCTCAGGGCGTGATCCCGGCGTTATGGGATTGAGCCCCACATCAGGCTCCTCTGCTATGAGCCTGCTTCTTCCTCTGCCACTCCCCCTGCTTGTGTTCCCTCTCTCGCTGGCTGTCTCTATCTCTGTTGAATAAATAAATAAAATCTTAAAAAAAAAAAAAGAATAAGTACACCTTGTATGTATTATATTCCCCCCAACTCCTGTCCATTCATCCTTTTTTTTTAAGATTATTTTTTTATTTTTTTGAGAGAGAGAGAGCACGAGCGGGGGCGGGGGGAGCAGAGCGAGAGGAAGAAGCAGACTCCCCACTGACCAGGGAACTAGACCCAGGGCTTTATCCCAGGATCCCAGGATCACAACCTGAGCCAAGTCAGATGCTTAACGAACTGAGCCAGCCAGGAGCCCCCTGTACATTCATTCCTACATTCACGCCATTTGACAAGAATTTATTGAGCACCATTTGTCATGTATTAGGCACTGAAGTAGACATAGGGGATACAAAGACAAAATTCCCTGCCCTCAAAAAGCTCACAGTCTAGCCCAGGAAATCAAAATATGAACAAACCCAATAAAATTTAACAAGAGCTCGAATGCATACACTCATTCAGCACTATGGCTGCAGAAGCATTGTTTCTTAACACTGCCTTGGGGAGCCTTGGAAGTTTTCCAGAGAAGTTAACAAGCGAGCAGAGATGTTACAGTAGAGAAGGAGCCAGCTCATTCAACAAATGGGGTAGGCCTTTCCAGGAAGTGGGAACAGGACATAAAAAGCCATAAGACATTGAAAAGAATGAATGGGATGTCCAGAAACAGCTAGCAATTCAGCAGGAGAGGCAGTGTAGTGTAGTGGTTAAACCCACAGACTGAGACATCAGACCACCTAGGAGGAGGGACCCTGGGTGCCACCACTTAGAAGCTGACGACTTCACAGGAGTTCTTTCACCTCTCCAGGTCTCTGTTTTCCCATCTGTAAAATACGGACACCTCCTTCTTGGGAGTCCTTAAGAAGATCAAAGTGCACTGTAAAACATCTAGCTCTGTGCTTGGTGCTTGGTAAATTGTGCTTATTGCACACAACACCATACAATAGTGCTGGCACAGTTGCTCTTAGAAAGCATACTGATGGGGCGCCTGGGTGGCACAGCGGTTAAGCGTCTGCCTTCGGCTCAGGGCGTGATCCTGGCGTTATGGGATCGAGTCCCACGTCAGGCTCTTCTGCTGTGAGCCTGCTTCTTCCTCTCCCACTCCCGCTGCTTGTGTTCCTTCTCTCTCTGGCTGTCTCTATCTCTGTCGAATAAATAAATAAAATCTTTAAAAAAAAAAAAAAAGAAAGCATACTGATTGTGCGAGAGTGACGGTGGGCAAGATGGCAGGAGCTAGTGCCCGAAGGGTTTCTCTGCCATATGAAAAAGGTGGCCCTGCCTTCTGTGGGTCCTCAAAGAATTTTAAGTGGGGAGTAAAAAGTGACATGATATGATTTAGAGAGATCACTTTAGCTGTAGTGTGTGGGTTGGATTTAAGAAATGGGAGACTGAAGGCATAAGGCCAACTAGGGGATTATTGCAAAGACACCAGTGGCACTTAGTATCACTAAGTGGTAATAGTTATAACCGTGATTGCCAGGCCGAATCTGCTAAGGAAAGAAAAATATTAGTTTCGTTCAGTCACACCAGGTCTACAATATTCTGTGAGAACTTCTCTTCCTGAAGTGTTTGTTTTTCTCCTTAGAGCAACAAAGCATCTTTTGAATTAGCATAGCAACCAATGTGGGAACTTTGTTGTCAGCTCAGTGCTGGGGAATGTATAGAAAGCCCTTTCTAAAGAGTTCCACACCTGTAAAAAGCTTCTTTGCCTTAAATGTGATGACTTAACTAATGGGATAAATAAACCCTCTTTGAAATGCAGAGGCAGCTTAGATGGAGCCTCTAGGAAGTCGTATTTGATATGCACAAGTATCTTGAAAAATAGTTTCCCTCTCCCAGTCCCCACTTGGGGATCCGTGGAAGACAATTCTTCAAGCCAGGCAAGAACACCAGCAGAGCTGGGTCTTCACAGCTTGGTCTCCACCCCCCAGCAGCTGGGCTTTAAGAAGAGTACATATTGTAAACTGCCTTTGCCAGAAATCTCTGACCTCAGGCTAACACAAGGCCGCCGAGGGAGATGGGAAGCTTGGGAAGTGTAAGCCAGAAAAAGGAGACCACCAAAGCTCGGGAATCTTGAGGAGATGCTGCTGAAGGGATTCTGTCCACCAGGAATATAACTCTACCATCAGTTGTCCCATTCCTCTAAAAAGGTGTACCATAAAAAAAATTTTTTTTATAAATAAAATAATTAAAAAAAAAAACCACCTACTGGATAGATACTTAGAGAGGGAAAGCCAAAACAGCTTTAAATAAAAGTTCTTAGGTAATGGGGTGGGGAAATGAGAAAGTATTTGGAGAAAAGGAAAGACCCTTAGAGCTGAAAGCAAAGCGCCATATTTGAAGCTGGTATGTTTTGCCCAAATGGTTTCTTCATGGCCTCTCAACTGACAGCTTTTTCCCCTACTGAAGACCACCCAGATGTGATAATTTGGTGTTGGACTTGTCTTACTGGTGGCATTTAGAAAGGCAGCTGCCTGCAGCCCAGGGAGTTAGAAGCAACCCACAGGGCAACTCCAGTCAAATGCAAGTTCAAGGTACATGGTGTTGCAATCACCACTGCTGGAGAAAGTCATGTATTTTTCACCCCAGTCTTCTCTGGAGGCCTTGGAAACTCCTTCTGAAAAGCAGTGGAAGAAAAAATCCTACAGGATCAACTTTAGGAAAATGGTATTTTTTTGTTTCTTTTTCTTTTTAATATCTGTCTGTATTTTCCATGAAAGTTACTTATTTACAATGGAAAGTTAATTTTACTCTTCTATAATGTGTTTACATCCGTTGCTTTCATCACAATCGTACAATATTTATTAGAAATCAGCTGTAAATTGATTGTGCTGTTATAATCTTCCCCTTCCAGCAAACTTCAGTAAAACTTACTCTACATGTGAAAGAAGAAAAAAAAAGCTGTACCCCTATATAAACGTCAGAGGCGCACAAAATCCATGGATGCAGAAGGTGTCTTCCAAGAAAGTAGATGTAGAAACACAGCTGAGGAACTGTCACTAATAGGAAAAACAGTCATGATGATTCTAATAAACGAGAAAAAGAAGAAATGGATTAGTCAAGTCCAAAAGTAAGCACTCTGTGGAAAGTTTTGATTTTTGACACAGGAAACAAGAAACAAAACAGAGGGAGAGAAATACTTGTGAATGGTTCAATCTGGAAGTATAAATAGGAGATTTATTGAGAGAAACAAACATATCGGTGGGTCATAGGGCAGATGAAGAGATATGGTTTAAGGAGTAAAATTCAGATGTCTTGCATTATTGCTATTTCCAAAGTAAATATTGATAGTGGATTTTTTAAAGTATAAAACGTTATGAAAATCTAGTCTGCATGGAAAGATCCTTAATGTGCTGTATAGTGTGTGTGTGTGTGTGTGTGCGCGCGTGTGTGTGTTTCATGCAAAGCACAAGGAGTCAGCATGGTCCTTCTTCATAGGAATTTTCTATCTAAAATGTAGCAGGACAAGAATAAAGAGGCCGACACTATAAAACTATGGAGAAATATTCTGAACAATATCATGGAAGAAGGCCATTAAAGACTTTTCTCTGATCAGTGTATCAGAAGTTAGTGTGCCATGTTGAATAAACAATCAGAACGTAAAAATTCACCTCTCAGCCAGAGCTGTCTGTCAAAGAGACATCTGTAATGGAGAAAAAATTATCTTAGCTATTTTTTTAATAAAATTATTCTCTAGTATTTTCTCACTTATGTCACTCAACATTCCTTGTAAGATAACTTACATGATAAATTCCTTTCAGAGGTATGAGTAGCAAAAAAACAACAACAAAAAAGTGTATCTTTCCTAACGAACTAGTAGTCCTTTCCTTATTTGACAATGAAAGGCATGTAACACAACATATTTCTCCCTTTGCCTTGGCTACTAGGAAGCTCTGAAAAAATTTTTGCTTCCCGCAGGGTTTACTGATATCATTATCCATTGTTCTTCCTCCTTTGATGTTTATCTTTCACTGTTTTATTCTTGAGTTAAAATTCTTCTTATTGTATCTTTTGAAAGCTGTTCTTTCATTCAAAGTTGGAAGGGAAGATGGAAGGTAGAAAGAAGAATGAGCATTTTGTTTTGTTCCATTCAGGATAATGCTGATTATTGTCCTTTCCTCAAAGTGGAGAAAAGGATGATGAAAAGCCAAAGAATTTCGGAGCAGTTTTTCTGCATTTGGAGAAACAATAAAACACAACCCTGGCTTTGCAAAACTCAACTTTGGTCTGGAGTCATATTCCACTCCACTCCACTGTCTTTTAAAAGTAATAAGCAATAATAGAAAGCCTTTTGACTGTGGAGTCAGGCAGACTTCCTTTGAAAGCCCAGGTTTGCTTGGCAGCTGAGTAACTTCAGTCAAACCACTTCACTCTCTGGACCTCTGGTAAGAATACCTTTTTCGCAGAGTTGATATTGAAATTAAATAAGACAATGTGGATGGAAGTGCATGGCATACCATATGGCATGTAAGGGACACTCAGCAAGTAAAGTCTGTCTCCTTTTTTTCTTTCTTTTGCTTCCCCCAGGGGCACCCTCTTTTTCAATTTCTAAATCATCAGACATGGTGTTGTTTAAGGAGGAGAATCCAGTATGGCAGCTGATGACAGCCAAAAGCCAGCACCAAAGACCTTCTTTATTCATTTTTTCTCCCATAGAGCCTATGTGGGGGTTTCTTTTGTGTTTTTTTTTTTTTGGAGGGGGGTGGGGATCTGTAGCCAATTGAATGAATTAATAATTCATTTTCCTAGTCTTATTAAATAAAATAATACATAATGACCAATTACAATGGCACCATGAGATTCCCATTGTTACCAACAGTTGCTGAAATAAATTAAGTCAAAAGCAAAAACCACTAAACCTTTTAAATAACCTGAACAGCCTTATAACCTATGGGGTTCTGGGTTCAAATGTATTGAAAGGCATAGAAAGTTTGTCTTACTACCTTAGCTACCTTGTAGGAGTCTGGAGAGCTTCCAGTGGGACATCACTATTATGCTGGCTAGTGTGGTAGCTGTTTCTGATAAAATCGACTGGGCCCGAGATACACTAACATTAACGGCATCAGAAGCAAAGGGTGAAGTCTTCATAGAGAATGAGCTGTGGGCAGTGGTCACCATGTGTTAGAATATGATGTGATGAGCACTGGGTGTTACATGCAACTGATGAATTACTGAACTCTACATCTGAAACTAATGACGTACTATATGTTGACTAATTGAATTTACATTTTAAAAAGGGGGGGGGAAAGAATGTGATTCTTAGTTTTCAGGTACAGAAACTCAATTTTTTTAAGTGCTTTGCAGATTCTATGGTCTGACACATCCTACCCAATATTCAGTTGAAATATATGTTCACGTCTAAATTTATTAATTTTTAATGGAAAAGGGACATGCTTTTTCAGTGGCTGAAATACATCTACCAAGTAGAATGTCTTTTTGCAGTTATCACCCTATTCTGCTTCTTTTTCTTAAATATCTTACAATTTTATTTCTCAATTATACTTCAATAAAGCTGAAAAAAATACATTATTCTGAGAACCATCCTGTAGATCTACACAGACCTAGCGAGCTTATTTCTTTTAACTGCTCTGTAGTTTTCTGTGGTATGGCTACAGCATATTTTATGCATTCCCTTCTTGTACATATGCACAAGAGAGTCTCTAAAGTATACATCTTGAGGTAGAAATTCTAGTTTGTAGAGTGTGGGACTTCTGATACGACTATACCAGTGCACTCTCCAGCAGCAACATTTACGTTTGCTTCCCAACATTTTCACCCACATATTTCTGAGGAACAAATAGTATTAGACTTTTTAATTTTTCCAAACTCATGAAAGTGAAACTAAAACTCATTGATATTTTATTCTGAATTTTCCTGATTACGAGTGAATGTGAGCATCATCTCGTATATTTATTAATCATTGGATTTCTTGTGGCTTACTGGGAATTGCTTGTTCATTTTTTTTGCCTACTTTCCTATTGGGTGTTTTTGGTTTTGTTTTTATTAGTAACTTGATGGCATTTCTTAAACATATTTTTACATATTTTACATAGTTTAGGTAATAATCCTTTTCCTATTGTATATGTTATAAATAGATTGTTTTAGTCTGCTATTTGTCTTTCTTTTTTTTTTTTTAAGATTTTATTTATTTATTTGAGAGACAGAGAGTGAGTGAGAGAGAGAGAACAGAGCCCGGTGAGTGGTAGAGGGAGAAGCAGACTCCCTGCTGAGCAGGGAGCTGGATGCAGGGCTGGATCCCAGGACTCCAGGAATGTGACCTGAGCCAAAGGCAGACACTTAACCGACTGAGCCACCCAGGCGCCCCATGCTATTTGTCTTTCAACATTATCTCAGTTGTCATTCAGAAGGCTAAATTTTAACATAATCAAAGTCCTCAATCTTTTCCCATGGAATTTATGCTTCTTACATGCTGCTTAACTTTTTCCTTACCCTAAAATCTTAAAAATATTCCTTATATTTTCTTCTAGGTGTTCTAATTCTTAAAAGTTCAATTATTTGTCAGGAATTTCACTGATAGACAAAGAATCAGCACAGGGAGAAGAATGATCGTGGGAAATAGTTGACAGACACTATGGTACAGCCACTGAGTAAACTTTCTCACACAGTGGAGGACACTTCTCAAGGTACCAAAATTTGGGGGTTTTGTCCAGGGCAGCTAAACACAGCCAAATTCTTACTCTCTAGATTCTATTTCATCTAGATGTCATGCTGACCTTCAGATAACACCTCTTTCTTCAGACAACTCATTAGACCTCAGGTTTCATAGGTGATTTTAATCATTTATGCAACTCTTTGGCTTTTCCAAAGTGGTATCATTGCTCTATTGTGATAAGAGTGCCTCCCTGAGATTCATAGCCTGGTCAATATTGACTAGATGTGAGTGATTCCTGTTCTCCCCAGCCAGATGTGTATAAATAATCTCTTGAGGTATTTCTCTAGATAGCTAATCTCACACAAGATGTGTGGTTCTTCCTAGTTTCATTCACTGTCATTGTCTACTTACACTTCAAAATTCCAGTGATGCCTTACCTCACTCTATGTTCTGAAAATTAAAAGAATTTTGTAATAAACAGGGGAGTTTGGAAAGAACAGTGATCAAGTGGTCTCTCTGGCACTGATAAAGGGACACAATTGAGTTAAGAGAAATGCTTGGTTAGCTTGTCAATATAATCCATATTGGGCATTTTTCTTTTTCAGATTTTATTTGTCCACTGAGCAGTCTTCACCTGAGTCAGAACTGTAATCTTGCCTCCAGGTGTTCCAGAATCCTAGTTGTAGGTCCTGATTTCCACCTTCTAGAGCACCATGTTTGCCCCTGCTATTTTCCAAACTAGTGTTCCTGCCTACTGTAAATGGTTCTCATAAAATGATCTGAAAGCAGGGGCGCCTGGGTGGCTCAGTTGGTTAAGCATCTGCCTTTAGCTCAGGTCAGGATCCCAAGGTCCTGGGTTCAAGTCCCACATCAGGCTCCTTCCTCAGCAGAGAGCCTGCTTCTCCCTCTGCCTGCCACTCCCCTTTCTTGTTCTCTATCTATCTGACAAATAAATAAATAAAATCTTAAAAAAAAATCTGAAAGCAAAATATCAAGGTGCTATCATCGGACTGATTCTATACCTTTGTCTGAACAGGGGTCCCTGCTGTTTTATCTACCTCAGAGGACACTCCTGGCCACCAGCATGACGTACACATATGTGCTGGGTCCAGTTCTGATAGGGATTTGGCTTTCTAAAGATTCCTGAGACCTAAGAATACTGGCAGTGGCATAACGGCCACCTTTGGTGCATATGTGAGGGAAGGGTTGAGTTTCAGGGAGGTTTTCTCCATCAGTGTCAGTTGTTCCCTTCAGGTTTGTCAACAAGGCATACTCAACAGGCCATGAATTCCACAAGATTGTTCATAGAATCTTGCGCACCTCTTTCTGGCTCTTGAGTCTCTCTGTGTCTGTGGGCAAGTCATTTCACCTCCCTTAGCCTGAATTTCTATAATCTCTAGATGAAATGGGTTAGACTAGGTGGTTTTCATGGGCCCTCCCATCTGTAATTTCCTATGATTCCATGAACCCTATGCATTTACCATTATCAACATTCCAGGTGTGGCGAGAATCAAGCACATTTCTGCATGTGGCTTATAAAATCTCTCCTGTTATTTTATAGTCACAGTGTGCACCAACTACTAGATAAACTAGTCAAGGGTTATTTTTACTGAGATAAAACTGACATATAACATTACATTAGTTTCAGGTGTACCACATAATGATTTGATATATGTATACATTGCAAAATGATCACCACAGTAAGTCTCATTAACATTCATAAACACACACAGTTACAAATTTTTTTCTTGAGAACTTTTAAGATGTATTTTTTTTTAGCAACTTTCAAATACACTATACAGTATTATTAATCACAGTCACCATGCTGTACATTATAAGCCCAGGGTCTATTTATTTTGTAACTAGAAGTTTGTAACTTTTGACTATCTTCACCCATTTCACCCACCCTCCACCCCCCATCCCCCACCTCTGGCAACCACCAATCTGTTCTCTGTATCTATGAGTTTGGGGGTTTTTGTTTTGTTTTGTTTTGTTTTGAGTTTTGTTTTGTTTAGATTCCACATATAAGTGAGATCAAATAGTATATTTCTTTCTCTGTCTGACGTGTTTCACTTAGCATAATATACCCTCAAAGTCCATCCATGTTGCCACAAATGGCAAGATTTCCTTCTTTTTGATGGCTAAATAACATTCTAACGTATATGTATGTATGCCACATCTTCTTTACCCATTCATCCATTGATAGACACTTGGGTAAAGATTTTTGAAAATGTTGGTAACTTGATGAAAACCAAAAACTTTCTGGCTCTAGCTGCCTAGGTTCTTTCAATTTTAGAAGTATAGCTACATCAAGTTGAATCGCTACCATTATGATTCAGCTGTACACTCCTGGTGGCAAAGAGGGGGTCCAACAGAGAACCACCAATGGTGATCAGAGCATAACAGATTGCAGCACAGACCCAAACCTTAGTGAACCTCTGTAGATCTATGCATAATTAGTAACTGTAAGAGTTCCTTCCTAAAGAGTTTTGTAAGACCAATTTATCCAGTTTGCTGTTTACCAAATTAATATATATCTGAACATAGTTTCTGCCCTTCATTGAATTTTCGGTCTATATGTAAACAAATAAGACATTTTCTCATCTATTAGTGAAACCATTTTTACTTCCTGAGAATAGTTTTACTTATCCGAGTCTCTCCTCCCCTAGATTAATGTTCCTCTCTCAGCCAAGTACAGTCAAAAGGGAATAGGTTTGGGTGTTATACAAAGCTTGTTCTGAATCCACCCTGTGCCAGGAATTAGGACACAAAGGAAAATAAGTTATGGTCCCCAGGCTGGAGGAGATTGTCGTGGTGGCAGTGTGAGTAAGGGGGTGACATGTAGGAAAACTGTTCTCTGTCAGAGCTGGCTGACTGAGTTTCGCTTTGTGGGTTCCAATCTTGTGGCTTGTATCTAATCGCCTCAGGTCTCAGAGAGCAGAGCTCATTCCGCCTCGTGAACTCTGGACTTCGTTCCTTATGTCTGCACTTTTTTCCTCTACCTCCTTTTCAAGGAGGCTCCCTGCTAAGCAAACAAGACCACAGAAAGCATTGCTTGTTGGTGTTAGGATGCTCTGGAACTCATACCTAAATTACTGCTCCATAGAGAGCATCACGGTGTCCCACCGCTGCACCAGATAGCATGGGGTACCTGAGTTTACTGCACACAGCTTCTTCTGTGGGACCCACTTTTATAATATCCGCGTACATGTAGAAGGAAACAGGGTTGAGGAGCCCCTCCCTCCAGGCAGAGAACTGATTCTTGCTCAGAATTCTCTTCCTCTTGATGATACCATGAAAGATTCACAAAGCCAATAAAAAAAACACAGGAACAGTGGCCTAGAGAGGAAGTTTAAATTCGGGGGGCGGTGGGGGGGGGAGTTTGGAATCTTGAAAAGGTCGTACACACCAGAAGGACTAAAAACATTTTGACAATGTAAATAATAATTTTATTAGAGCCTTCTAAATTATTTAACATAGATCAGCAATTATAGCGAAAACTTTCAGAGGGTCCACAGAGTAGCCAACTAGAAAACTGAAAAACATTTTCAATTCTTTTTTTAAAAAAGGAGGTTTCAGATTAAATCTCAATTGCTTAACTGTAAGGATGAAAGGAATTGGAATTTTTAGGTTCATGATCACACCCTCTGCATCAGGTAGTGTTTTTGCACTGGGGATACAATATTGTTAACACTGGGATAAGCTAGAAGTATGGCCCCTGCTCTCATGGGGACAGTAATCAAAGAGTCACAAAATAAATGGGCAACTCCACTTTGTGAGAAGGGCCATGAAGGAAAATCACAAGGCATTATACGTAATAGGAGCAATAATGGGGGGCCTACACTGTCTGGGACAAAATCACCATAAAGCCTTATAGTATAGTAAGGCATATAAGAGATCAGTAAGTAGGATCCTGTTGGTTCAGAATGTCAAATTATTTCAACAGACCCATTAGAGTTGTAGTTCAGAGACAACAGGAAGGGAGGAAGGCCAAAGGATCATTCATGGCACCTGTATCTTTCCTTTGGTGGTAACACCAGAGACCCAGGCCTGATCTTCAGCTCAGCTGGTCCATCCATGTAGAGCTGTACCGGTTCCCACGCGCATCAGACCAGGAGAGACTGAGGAAGTGCAGTTTACTAACTTACAACAGGGCTACGCCCTTCTAGCGCCTGGGATTCCTATGGCTACTAATTCTCAAAGTACCCTTTCAGGCCTCCAAAGGCCTCCAAAACTGGGGCTTTCCTGCTGAAGATGCTGACCCTATCTTGTACATGTTCATGCTGTTTATTTCACTTCCAGAACATAATCGTCTCCCAAAGTTCTGAGGGTGCTTCTCTGGTGCCCCTGCGTAACGATTCCAGAATCTAGGCTGCATATCAAATCAGCTTAGAAATCCCTTGCTCACTACAAATTAATGGTGTAAACAAGATTCTTTCAAATACTTAAAGAACTAAAGTACCTATAAGCACTCCAAAAATACCACTTAAAATACAAATATTTGACACACTAACACAAATCATTCTTATCTAGTTATTATACAGGCATTTGAATGAACGGAAGAAGGAACTAACGAATCAACAAGCAAAAGAAGATTGAATTCACTGACAACTTTGGGGTCATGTCTTTATTTGATATAGGAAAGAAATCTGCTTTTTGTTGTTGTTGTTTCATTCCAGTGTAGTTAACATACAATGTTATGTTAGTTTCAGGCGTACAATATAGTGATCCAATAATTCTATACATTACTCATTGTTCATTGCAATACGTGTACTCTTAATCTCCTTCACCTGTTTCACCCACCTCCCCTCTGGTGACCATCTATTTGTTTTCTATAGTTTTCTACAGTTAAGAGTCTGTTTTTTGGTTTATCTCTTTTTTTTTTCCTTTGTTCATTTATTTTGTTTCCTAAATTCCACATATGAGTGAAATCATATGGTATTTGTCTTTTACTGACTGGCTTTTTTTTTTTTTTAAGATTTTATTTATTTGACAGAGAGAAAGAGAGCACAAGCAGGCGGAGTGGCAGGCAGAAGGAGAGGGAGAAGCAGGCTCCCCACTGAGCAGAGAGCCTGACGTGGGGCTCGGTCTCAGGACTCTGCGATCATGGCCTGAGCCAAAGGCAGATGCTTAACCGACTGAGCCACCCAGGTGCCCCTGACTATTTTGCTTAACATTATACTCTCTACATCCATCCATGTTGTTGTAAAAGGCAAGATCTTTTTCTTTTTCACAGCTGAATAATATTCATATATATATATATATATATATATATATATATATATATATATACACACCCCACATCTTCTTTATCCATTCACCTATCAATGGACACTTGGGCTGCTTCCATAATTTGGTTATTGTAAATAATGCTGCAATAAACAATCTCTTTGAATTAGTGTTTTTGTGTTCTTTGAGTAAATAGTGCAATTACTGGATTATAGGGTAGTTCTAATTTTAATTTTTTAAGGAACCTCCATACTGTCTCCCACAGTGGCTGCACCAGTTTGCATTTGCACCAACAGCACACAAGGATTCCTTTCTCTCCACTTGCTCATCAGCACTTGTTGTTTCTTTGAGAATCTATATTTTTAAAAGAAAATACCTAACTTTCCGACTTCTCAGTAGTGTAAACTCTTCATTCCCTCCCCTACCTCAGCCACTGATCCAAATTATTTATTATAATCAATAATTATATGATCCAAAGTACTTTTGATATTAAAGCTGGATACCACCAAAACCAGTTTTTTTTTTTTTTTCAACTGGAGGTCATGAACCCTTCATACTATTTAAAGTATTGGGGGGAGGGGGAATTCTCTTTTCCTCTTCAAGAACTCTTTCATTTCATGTTTTCATTTTGTCGGTAATTTTTAACAAATTATTGCAAGCATAATGTGCATCATCCAAATGACCATCTTTCAAATTTGGATTTGTGATTACAACTGTGGTAGTGTCAAGCCAAATTACTTTAAACATTAAACACTAGGAAGAAAAGAAGAGAGGTGTTTCTAAAATGTAAATGATACGTTCACACCAGGTGGAAACCAAGTGAAGTTATGGTGCACTCTATACAAGTTTTTGTAGTGGTTCAAATAGAGAATGTCATCGCACAGCATGCTATAGCATCAGAGGGCCAAACTTGGTAGAATAAAAATGTATTCTTGTTGCTAGATTCACACCACAAGGGATGATTTGATTTTGACAAAATCCGTCATTAAATGCCGCTAATTTTTACTTTTATCGGTTCTCCAGTTTTATTTTTTGTTTAGCCTGTAAATAAGTTCTAGTATTACAGTTGTATAGGAGCTATAAACACAAGGATGTCACATACTGTTTTTTATTTTTACATACTTAAGAAATAAAATAAAAATAATTTAAGTAAGCATAAAGCCTCAGAGATGTTTTTCTCTTGAAAGGGGTCCATGTATTACTCTTGAGAAACACTATTTTAAACCAGCATTTTTTCAATACTTCTATCCCATGAGTCCTCTTCCCTATTATTTCATGAGCCACTTAGGCATTTTTTAGTCTTTAAAAAAATTTGTGTATGCTACATAAAAAGAAGAGAGTTCACAGAAACTATTATGTTTTAAATAAGTATATTATTGAAGTATATTTTGTGGAATTTATTTTAAGCCAATGTTTGATAATATTTACTACACAAAAATATAAAAACAAAGTATTTTTGTCTTCTGTTGTGGACTTTTATTGCATGATTTCTTTAGAATCCATTATTAAGGAGGGGCACCTGGGTGGCACAGTTGGATAAGCTTTCCACTCTTGGTTTTGGCTCAAGTTGTGACTTCATGGGTTTTGAGTTGTAGCCCCACATTGGGCTCCCTGCTCAACATGGAATTCGTTGAGATTCTCCCTCCCTCTCCCTTTGGGCCTCCCACTCATGCTCATGTTCTCTCTTGGAAATAAATAAATCAATCTTAAAAAGAAAAAAAAGAATCAGTTATCAAAGAAAAGCATCATTTGTTGACAAACTGAAAATTGACAGTATCTTCTCTTTGGATTTTGTATTAAATGCATACTTAAGCATAGATTGAAATATAACTACAGATAGAGACATCAGAAATTGACACAAAATACTTCCATTTCTTGATGTTTTTAGTTCTTCTTTTGTACTTAAAAACCAACTGGAATTTTTAAAAAGAGTTTTTGTTTTGTTTGTAACTGATGAGATAAGAGGAAAAGAGTTTGAGCCTTTTATTTGTAAACACACCTCTACTATTGTTATATGTGGCAGTTGAATCTTTATTCCTAATAAATTGAAGGCAAGCTGTTTTCTCTTTCATCTTTGAGTTTTGAGTTCCAGAGTTGTATTGGTGCTACATAAGAATTTTCATTATTAGAACATAACCTCTGCATGTGGTGAGCATCCTCCTAAGTCATAGGCAGAAAAATTGTCACAACTATATTTTTCATTGATTGTGTTATTCAGGGCCATTTCTCTTCTATCTTAAAAAAAAAAATCCCTAAAGGAAAAATCAAATAAGATAAAAAGAGAGAGAGGGGCAAACCATAAGAGACTATAAACTGTAGGGAACAAACAGAAGGTTGCTGGAGGGGAGTTGAGGGGGATGGGGTAACTAGGTGACAGGTATTAAGGAGGGCACTTGATGTAACTAGGACTGGGTGTTATATGCAACTGATGAATCACTAAATTCTGCCCCCGAAACTAATAGTACACTATATGTTAACTAACTTGAATTTAATTTTTAAAAAAGAAAAGAAAAAAAGGAAAAAAAATTTCCTATGTGAATGAGAATTAAAGCAACTCAAAGTTGTACAACAGTAAATATCACCCTCTGATGGGGTATTTAGCTAGAGAGTAAGCAAGTTAGCTGCCTGCCTGCTCATCAGATGTGGGATGTCTATGATCAGCTCAGTAGGCTAGGCACACACTCAGAAACTTTTAAATTTCCATTTTGAACTGCAAAAATACTTTTAAATGATTTTATTTCCCACTTTTTAAAAAGTAGAAATTGATATAGATCCTGTTACTGCCTTTTACAACGCACCCACCTGTAATACAGAGCGCCAGTTGGGAAATGCTGATTTAAGCCATTCAACACATCTCTTATCCTATTTCACTGAAGTCTTCATAAAGACTTAGTTCCCTCCGATAATCTGCTCTGGTGTTTTAAAATCCTGATGTTAAGGAAGTCCTTTACTGGCAAGTCACTTAACCTCTCAGGACCTCAGATTTCTCATTTAGAAAATGAAGGGGTTTGGATAAGATTCTTTTTAAAGTTCCACCTAGAATTAGAATGCTATGATTTTTGTGTTATCTAAAGCTTTAGTTTTCATAACTGTTTAATATCAGAACAAGGTTTTAAAACAAATTCAAACGAGAAATCCTTAATATATAAAGCACGTAAAGTGAAGCTGAGAACACTCAAGGTCTGCAGAACACAATTTGAAAACCACTGATCTAAAGCTCTTTTAAAAATGCTTTCCTTTTTTCTTTGTCTCAGTGGAAAAGGAAAACATCTGGAAAGGATCCACCATATTAGTTTCCCTATGTGTACACCAGAACATATGTATTAAGTCACCTGTCAGCTTTTCTTCTCCAGATTAAATAGCCATCCTAAGTCCCATTTCCCATCCCTTTAAAACATATTCCCCCTCTTTTTTTAAATGAACCTTCTTTAGTCTCTGTAATTCTTTATTAAAATGTAAAGTTACAAACCAACCACAATCTCTGAGAAGAGCCAAGTGTAGCAAAAGGATTACTTCCAGCTCTATCATGTGATATTCTCACTCCCAACACACTCTAAGTTGTTTCCTTTTTAATAACCACATTCCATTGCTGTCTCCCATTCAACCAACAGCTCACTTGGACCCACACTTGTTTTTTCTTTTTTCTGTTTTTCTTTCTTTCTTTCTCTCTCTTTCTTTCTCTCTCTTTCTTTCTCTTTCTTTCTTTCCTTTTCCTCCTTCTCTGTCTCCTTCTTCTTCTTCTTTTTGCTAAACTTGTTATATCTAGTCAAGTAATTTCCCACCTAAAACCCATGAAATTTGTTATTGTCCATTAAAAACAGAGCATTTCCCTAATTAGTTAAGGTCACTGAAGTTTTCTTCTGCCTTCCAGCATATCATCCATGTGAATGTTCCCTAGTTTCTTGGTGAAGCTGTAGACTAATAAAATGTCAATTACCTAAAACGAAGCTACCCAGGAGGTGTGTTATGGGAGGAATTGCACCCCATGAAATTATTTGTTGAAGCCCTATCCCCCAGTATCTCAGAATGTAACTATATTTGGATATATGGTCTTCAAAGAACTGACTGAATTAAAATGAGGCCATTTAAGCCTGGGTGGCTCAGTCGTTAAGCGTCTGCCTTCGGCTCAGGGTGTGATTCCAGGGTCCTGGGATCGAGCCCCGCATCAGGCTCCTCCACTGGGAGCCTGCTTCTTCCTCTCCCACTCCCCCTGCTTGTGTTCCCTCTCTCTCTGGCTGTCTCTCTCTCTCTGTCAAATAAATAAATAAATAATATCTTTAAAAAATAATAATAAATAAAAATAAAGTAAAATAAAATGAGGCCATTTGGGTAGGTCCTAATCGAATCTGACACAAAGAGACAGCTGGGGCTTCAACAGAGAGATAGAGAAAAGACCATGTGAAGACGCAGCAAGAAGGTGACCATCTGCAAGCCAAGGAGAGAGGCCTCAGATGAAACCAAATCTGCTGATGCCTTGATCTTGAACTTCCAGCCACCAGAAATGTGAGGAAATAAATGTCTGTTGTTGAAACCACCAGTCTGTGGTATTTTGTTACAGCATCGTGAGCAGACTAATACGAGCTACTCTATGCATGACATTGTGCAGCCCCTTGGGACGCACCAAGGAGTCTCTACCATTACAGAGAAGACTACAGGAGGGTACAAACTCCCATAACTCAAGCCAGAATGAGTTATAAAGGAAGATCCAAGCAAAGCGCCCTGGGAGCAAAAAGGGAGCCAGAATACTTTCCGCTGGGGGATTGAGGCTTGAAACAGGAGATGTCACCCAAGCAGAACCTTCAAAGATGGGCAACATTCCAATCATGGGAGGCAAGGGGGTAGGGCGGCACTTGGTGGGGGGGTTGGGGGTAGGGACAGAGCTTTATGAGTGTAAACTATACTCACACTATACATGGGGCCAAAGTCGGTGTTTTGCAAACCTGTCTAAACGTCAGAACTGACTGGAAGCTTTTTAAAAAATACATAGATCCGCAGACCCCACTTCTAGTCTGCTGAGTCAGGAATTCCAGAGAAAATGTCCTGGAATCTTTATTTTAATTAACTTCTCAGGTGAGTTGCATCAACTTCACCAAGTTTAAAGATCCCTTTGGAATAAAAACATCTCACTGCCTGCTCCCTCTCCCCTGGTAACTACTATATTTCTGTTGAATGAGAAAATAGAATTTGTATTTTATTACATAGAACCAAATCCACAAGTTTAAAACTGATATGAATATATCATTTTTACTTAAGCCCATACATATACGACATTATTTATTCAACTTGCAGAAATGCAAGGTTGCATATAGGGCTTCCACCTCCTTATTAACCATGAGTCCTAAGTGTGATACTAAAGTCCACCCACAGTTTCTGGATCAGGAACTATGGGTCCAGTGAGAGCTCCTACCCCAAATTATGCTACAGACCAGTAAAATATTGGAATTTTCCATCATAGACCCTGCAAATGAGGGAAAATAGAAGTGGAGGGGGAGAAGGCGGGAATAGGGACTGTTGTCACAGCTCTTCTCAGATAGTGGATCCTGACTTATTATGGTGGCCACATGGAAGGTGACAGTAGTGTTTTTCTCACCAGCTAAGACCTAGAGCCAAGGTCTTAGGAGGAGGGGAAGGGGACAAAGGTCCCAATTGGTGTCTCTCCGGTTTTTTTCTCTCCACTTTTCCCTAATCGCTCTGAGAAGGTGGTCTTTTTTAACTTTTTTGATTTTTTTTAACTGAAACTCAAAATTCTCCCTTCTTAAGTGATGAAAGTAATCCTACTTGTTAGGGTAGAGATTAGGTGAGCTCATTTATGTAAAGTACAAAACCTAGTATTAGACTCCACCCTATCCGCCAGCCCTGCTCCCACCCCACCAACACATGTATAAACTCTTCCACATATATTTTTTAGCTGGGTCCTTTAAGTGGCCTTTCCTCAACTCAGGGTTTGCTGAAGCCCAAAGCTTACCTCAGAAAAGCTCTTTTTCAATCAAAAATTCACACCGATAGGGTCCTACTTCCATAACTCAACAGTAAACCCCAGATGAGTTATCTTCCCAAAGGGACCACAGTTTTGCTCAAGTGCACGAGAGGCCACATGCAGACAGTGGTACCCTGATGTTCTTTCTAGATTCTTCTCCCTCCAGCCTTGAAAGTCACCTTCTCCAGAAAATCTTCTCTGACATCCCCTCTCATAAATCCTTCATTAGTTTCCCACAGTATCTGCTATATTTCTTTCTTTTTCATTCATTCATTCATTCATTCATTCATTCATTCATTCATTCATTCATCTAATCAAGAAAAGACTAATAATGCCAGGAGTTATTTTAGACACTGAATGAACAAACAGGCAAGGTCTCCGCTCTCCTGGAGCTGCCATTCTAGAAGGGGGGAAGAAAGTAAAAAATTCAATATACATCATGTCAGGTGGAGATAAATGCTAAGAGGGAAAACAAAACAGTGTAAGAAAGCAAATAGGGATATTGCTATTTCTGTAGGACAGTCAGGAAGACCTCGTTGAGGTAGTGTCTGAGCAGAAACATGAAGAAATGAATGTGTAGGCCAGCAGGATATCTGGGAAGAGAGTTCCAGGCAGCCCTTTCTTCCCCACAGTGGCAAGGGTCTTGTGTTATTTAGTTTCTCCACCACTGTTACAGGTTGAATTCTGTCACTTGAAAAAAAGACATGCTGGAATCCTAACTAAACCTCAGTACTTCAGAATGTGACCTTATTTAGAGATAGGGTCTCAGCAAAGGTAATCAAGTTAAAGCGAGGTCATCAGGACAGGCCCTAATCCAATATGACTGCTGTCCTTATAAAAAGGGGAAATTTTAGAAGAGATATGCACACAGGAAAACACCGTGTAGAGATGAAGGTGGAGATGAGGTGATGAGGGCCAGCAAATGACCAAATTTAGGAGAGAGACATGGAATAGATTCTCCCTCACAACCCTCAAAACCAGCCCTGCCTGCACCTGGAAATTGGACTCTAGCCTCCAGAACTGTGACAATAAATTCCTGCTTTTTAAGCCTGAGTGGTGTAAACAAAGTTTGTAATACTTTGTCATGGCAGCCCTAGGAAACTAATAACAGCCGTCTATGCCTGTGAATGTCACACACAGACCACTGCCTTAACTGGTTCAGAGGTTAAAGCCGTGGTTACATGGGGCTCTGTATACTAGATGACTATAACCGCCCCTAACTGAACTCCCCGTTTCTAGGCTTACTTTCTCAATCGAGTCTCCACAGTCCTGTCCCGATCTCTCTAAAATGAAAATGTGATCATCTCACTGGTTCACAAGCCTTCACCTGCTTCTCATTGTCTTCGAGATACAATCCAAATTTCTCAGCTTGGAAACCAAAGACCACAGGATCCAGCCCCAATTTACCTCCCCAACCTTGTTTCTCTCATCTCTGCCCCCGTCACTGGTAGCCTAACTTCCACTCATCCTCAGACCTCAATTTAGTTACCACCTACACTGGGAAGACTTCTGAAGACCCCTAAGACCAGGTTTGGTGTACCTCCTATGTATTTCCAGAAATCCTTCTGTTGAAAGCTGTTGCATTTGTTACAGTGTGCCCAAGGCCTGTTGGGCCCGTTTGTCCATCTTCTCTTTTCGAACATGAGTTCCTATATTGGTTGCTTTTCTAGGCACTAGGCAAGTGCCTGGCTCTTGGGGAACATTAACTGGACAGATGAATAAATGCACAAAGCATGCCGTGTTTTAACCAGCTGGTCCCAGAACTACATTTTTTTCCCTTTGAGGGGTGGGGGACGGGGAGATGACCTTTCAAGAGATTTCCCAATAACCTGTGGAACCACTGGACTTGGATGAAGCTTCACCTTTCCTTAATGGTTCCAAGAGGAATTTAGATTAGACAGTCAAGAGCTGGTCCTTGTGTCGCAAGACACTGCAGTATAAGGAAGGGAAGTAAACAATCTATCAGACAGTTTTTGAGTCTGGGGTTGACCAGTATTTTGGAGCCTCTTTTTGGAAAGGAAGTGGCACTTGCAGGTTTCTTCCCAGCCTCTGATTCTATAACTACAAGTGCATGACCTACGGGTAAAAGTGGTGGGTGGACAGGAGAGTAGGGTATTACTGCAACCAACAATGCAACGTGTTCTGCGCACAAGGCTCCAAAAAGTAAATATTTTTGAGGTTTAAAAATCATTGCACACACACAAAAGAAATTATTGCACACACAGTTATAAATGCTGAAGAGCCCGGAAAAGGAAAGAGAAGACAGTAACAATGTTTAAATATATATATTATATATATTATATTTGTATACTAAGCATATATATCTGTATATCTAACTAGAGGAAGACAGAGGGGTAAGAGATTAACATAATCAGAATTCGCTCTCTTTTGCAAATTCCTGAAAGGGGAAATGTATCAGAATTTCCAGTCCTCAAAAAATAGGGCCTAAAAAAGTCCTGTGAGCAAGATGGGAGAAAAGGAGGGGTGGAAGGCGGGGGACTAGCTCTTCGCAGCAGGAAGTCTTCAATGGCTATCGAGTTATGAAGAAACAACTCTGAACAGAAGTCCTTATTCGGAGCGCTAAACTCGCTTTTACCACATAAAGAGCAATATAAAAGCTCGGAGCAGTCTCATCATGGTGTTGGAGAAATAACTCGGCTTCCCCATGTGAGAAAGCAAGAGAGCTCCGACCGGGTAGTGGCCCAGACCGGTGTAAGGATTTTTATTTGCAAGTCAATGAGCCAAATGGACGACCAGGCTACTTGTGCCGCGTCCTGGGAAGCAAGGTTATTATTATCGCCTATTGCCCCACTGAACAATTTCACTGAAAAGGAAGAGTCCCAGCAGTGTGTGTGTGCGCACGGTGCCATACGGGACGTGCAGCTACGTGCCCACCTCCAGAACGACTTTATTTACAAAGCGATTACCATGTTATCTATTTGTTTTCCTTTTCCAGCAACCACAGCTTCGCTCAGCCCTCGAATTTCTTAATTACAAACCCGTTCGCTTCTAAATCAACCCCAAATCGTCAGGCAGAGCCCAGAGGGAGGCTGTGCAAGTTTGCACACACCCCCACCTCCCGGATCAAGGGCAACAGCAGAAGCAAGAAACTGTATGTGCAAAAAGGTGGATCTGGGGACGAGGATCGCTGAGTTTGTTTACAGAGCAGAGACGCCTCAGCTCAGATGCCAAAGCTACCAAGAGCTGCAAACGCAAACTTAGCAGAAGCACACGTACCCCGGGAGCGGCGAGCGGTCCCGAAAGCGCGGACCGGACTCCCCGGCGCGGGAGCGGAGGCGGCCGGGCCCGCGAGCGCGCTCTGTCCACCTGCAGCCTCTGCCGCTCCCCGCCCCCCGCTCCTGTCCTTGAAAGGGGGGCGGGAATGCATCTACACGCAGAATATCTAGATCAGGTTTACCCAGTGCCCCTGTAAAAACACAAAGGCATAGCCCAGGAAAGTGTGCTCAGGGAAGGGGCATTATTTGTCAGGGGATTTAAAACCCCACTCGGGGAAACACAGCCATTCTTCGCAGCCCGGGGTGGGGGGTGTGCAAAGCCGGGGAGGCAGAAGGGCACTATGGAGGAGGACGGCCCTGAGAGAACCCCCTTTTCCCGCAGAAGCACCTCAGCTCGCTAGGTGAGCCTAACAGGAGAGCTGGGGGTGGGGGATCACAACAGAGAGGAGCGGTGCGTTTTCCTCGCTCCTCTCAGGGCAGGCGCTACTTTGGGGCTAGGGGTCCAGGGGGCATTTTCTCCCCGCTCCGGAGGCAGCTTGGCTGGTCCCGCGTTTAGGGGGCGGGAGGAAACCGGAGTCAGCGGCAGTGAGGCGGCGCCTGGGCCCGCAGCCTCTGCGCACGTGCCTCTGGCCGCGGGGACGCGGCTCGCCTACCCGGTCCGGCGTGCCCGGGGCTCCGGAGTCCGCTTTTTGGCGCCGCCCGCCCGGGAGGCTTGCTCCGCCCTTCCTGAAATCCCTTATATTAACTGTGGCCAAAGCCCTAAGAAACACAGCTCATTGTTGGCAGCTGCCGGGCGGTCTTACCGAGCTGTGAGGGCAGCAGGGGGGAAATAAAAGGGAAGGGCTCCGATTCTGCCCCAGCGGCCACTGCAAGACCTCGGTGCCGACATCGCGACAGCGAGCGCCCTGCACACCAGGAAGGCCCCCTCTATGTGCTGCTGAGCCGGTCCTGGACCCGACGATCCCGCCCTCGGTCTTCGGAACAGAAATCGCAAAGACGGAAGGTAAGCGCGGCGGGCGAAGCTGGCTGGGGCGCCTGCCAGCCCAGTCCTCCGAGGGCTGGGTTTGCCCGGAGGAAGAGCGTGAGGCGGAGCTGGGGAATAACAACAGGATGTGCAACAACAGGATGAGGAGGGCTGATTTAATGCCTGAAGTTCGCGGCAGGGCTACGGGGCACTTCCTTTATTAGGCGACTTCGGGGAGTAGAGGCGGGTGTGGGCTCGGGTCTGCCCGTCCGATCGCAGGGGAAGGGGCTGTTTGTTCAGCGCCCAGCTCTGTTGTGGGTGGCAGGTCCGCCGTGGTGGCGAGTCCGGGTGCACAGGCTACTAGTAGGATCCCGGGGAGAGCGAGTGATTTCACAGCCGACGTGCGTCCGGGGAGCCTAGGGGGCAGAGGCGAGAAAGAGTGGGGTGCGCCGTGGTGGGCTGCACGTGTGGCGCGGGTCTTACCGTCTGCCCTTTTCACTTTCAGGACTGGAAATGGCAGACCATATGATGGCCATGAACCACGGGCGCTTCCCCGACGGCACCAACGGGCTGCACCACCACCCTGCCCATCGCATGGGCATGGGGCAGTTCCCGAGCCCCCATCACCACCAGCAGCAGCAGCCCCAACACGCCTTCAACGCCCTAATGGGCGAGCACATACACTACGGCGCGGGCAACATGAATGCCACGAGCGGCATCAGGCATGCGATGGGGCCGGGGACTGTGAACGGCGGGCACCCCCCGAGCGCGCTGGCCCCCGCGGCCAGGTTTAACAACTCCCAGTTCATGGGCCCCCCGGTGGCCAGCCAGGGAGGCTCCCTGCCGGCCAGCATGCAGCTGCAGAAGCTCAACAACCAGTATTTCAACCATCACCCCTACCCCCACAACCACTACATGCCGGATTTGCACCCTGCTGCAGGCCACCAGATGAACGGGACAAACCAGCACTTCCGAGATTGCAACCCCAAGCACAGCGGCGGCAGCAGCACCCCCGGCGGCTCGGGCGGCAGCAGCACCCCCGGCGGCTCCGGCGGCACCTCGGGTGGCGGCGCGGGCAGCGGCAACAGCGGCGGCGGCAGCGGCGGCGGCAGCGGCAGCAACATGCCCGCCTCCGTGGCCCACGTCCCTGCTGCAATGCTGCCGCCCAATGTCATAGACACTGATTTCATCGACGAGGAAGTGCTTATGTCCTTAGTGATAGAAATGGGTTTGGACCGCATCAAGGAGCTGCCCGAACTCTGGCTGGGGCAAAACGAGTTTGATTTTATGACGGACTTCGTGTGCAAACAGCAGCCCAGCAGAGTAAGCTGTTGACTTGATCGAAACCCCGGCGAAAAGAAATCAAACCCTCCCCCCCCACCCCGCCCCAACTTCGGTGTGAATTAAAAAACATTCCCTTAGACACAGTATCTCACTTTTCAGATCTTGAAAGGTTTGAGAACTTGGAAACAAAGTAAACTATAAACTTGTACAAATTGGTTTAAAAAAAAAATTGCTGCCACTTTTTTTTTCTGTTTTTGTTTCGTTTTTGTAGCCTTGACATTCACCTCCCTTATGTAGTTGAAATATCTAGCTAACTTGGTTTTTTTTGTTGTTTGTTTTTACTCCTTATTTCCTCACTTTCTCCAGTGCTCAACTGTTAGATATTAATCTTGGCAAACTGCTTAATCTTGTGGATTTTGTAGATGGTTTCAAATGACTGAACTGCATTCAGATTTACGAGTGAACGGAAAAATTGCATTAGTTGGTTGCATGAACTTTGAAGGGCAGATATTACTGCACAAACTCTGCCATCTCGCTTCATTTTTTTAACTATGCATTGAGTACAGACTAATTTTTTTAATATGCTAAACTGGAAGATTAAACAGATGTGGGCCAAACCGTTCTGGATCAGGAAAAGTCATACTGTTCACTTTCAAGTTGGCTGTCCCCCTCCCCCATATGTACAGACAATAATAGGGTGTGGAATGTCGTCAGTGGCAAACATTTCACAGATTTTTATTTTGTTTCTGTCTTCAACATTTTTGACACTGTGCTAATAGTTATATTCAGTACATGAAAAGATACTACTGTGTTGAAAGCTTTTTAGGAAATTTTGACAGTATTTTTGTACAAAACATTTTTTTGAAAAAATACTTGTTAATTTATTCTATTTTAATTTGCCAATGTCAATAAAAAGTTAAGAAATACTTGCTTTCTAGAAGTCATTTGGGGGGATGGTGGTTGCTTTCGGTGGCCTTTTTTTTCCTCTTGAAGTTGAACACTTTATTGATGAGAGTAAGCATTCCAAAGGATAAATTACAGGACACTAAAACAGGTCATGATGAGCTTAAGTGGAGAGCAGGATTTAACATAATTGGCATAATGCTTCATTGTTATCATTGTAACATGCCTCTTGGTGTGGTTTAATCAGAAGCTGCAAAGTTGTCAAAGAGCATTTTTTTTTCTTAATTGCCATCATTTTCAAGTGTGCTCCAGAGTGGGAAAGGTTTGTAACACTAAATATCATAAAATATTTTTTTCACAGTGTGGGAGGGGGAAAACCAAGTGTTTCTGGTTATACCTGATTCAACTACGTAAATGAAGGTAGATCGGGATAATACACTGGGAGACTGATGAGGATGGCATTAAACATAAATCTACCTTTATCTCTAGTGACGAATTTTATTTCTCAGCAAAAGTACTAAGGAGAGGCACACATTTTCTAGCTTAATCTCTGAAATAGCTTCTGACTGGTTTATAGTCCTAAGAGGAAGAGGGGGCAGAATTCCACCTTGAGGCTTTCTATTTTATTCTATAATATTTAAAATTTACACAGGGAGGTTGATTCAAAGGTCAAATTACAGTCTTCACGAGATGTTCCCTCTCAAGCATGCCCTGTTTTCCAGAATTCTAAGCTTTTTCTGTTATAGGCAAGGGGTGTAAAGGACATAAGGATAAGATTGTTTTAATTCTACCTAAACGTGTTATCAAGAAGACATAATTATGGTTAAGTAGGTGTCGAGTTTTGCCTTATATAATCAAGTAAAAGAAAAAGTCATATTGTTAAATTCTCAAGTTACCCAGTTTGAAGATGGAATTTTGTTTTCCCTTTCATGTTTTCCTAGCTTATAAGAGCAATACATCTACGTTCAAGAAAGAATACAGTCTTATATTTGACCCACTGGAGAAGTAAAGAAATAGAGGTGGAGGAAAATCTCACAAATAATGCTTTAAAAGAGCATTTCATTTAGACTCTCAGATTCTAATCTTAAATCACATATTTCATAATAAAAAAAATTAGAGAAGGAAACAGAAGTGTTAAATTACAGTGAGTCTGGTGTAAAGGCTGGTTTCAGAATAATTCAGATCACCTACATTCTATAATTCTATTTCCAAGTCAAGCCATTAAAATTAAGATGCACACTCCACTGGGCTCTTTACACCTCTATAATTGACACTTCCTTATTTAAAATGATGTTCTAAATAAATAATTTCTCTGAAAATACAAAATCATTCGAAACTCTTCACCCCATTTTTAAAAACTCATCCAGATTTCCCACATTAATAGTTCGAGCTGAAGTTTTCTTCAGCTAAAATATGTCAATACTAAATCTGCAATCAGCAGTAAATCTTCCTGGCTAAGCATTTTTGCAGTAAGTTTTTCTTTTCTTTTTTTTTTTTCCAGAGGCTCAAGTGAAAAAATATGTTTGCATACATATTAATACAGCCATTCGTGTTCTTTTTCACTTGTGCCAGAAAAAAAGGAAAGCTATTGGAGGCATTGTTTTTTTTGCATAAAGAAAGACGCAAAAGAATAGTGTTGCCACCACCCTTCACCATTTATTCTGCCAGGAAATAAGCCACAACACCTGCTCTGTCCCTAAATTCCTCCTGCTGCTCTAACACCGGAACACGTATGTGGAGATGCAGAGCCCAAGTAACTATTATTAGATGAGCCCGTCTCTGCCAGGACAGAGGACTCAAACAGAGGAGCTGGTTTTTAAAAGCACAATTTCTCCTCAGTGCAAATACAGACTCCCCCACCCCCCATTCATTTGAATGATCTCTGTTTCATGAAAACTCTTTCTTGATCAACAATTTAGCAGCTTCTATGTGATATCAGCAGGTCTTTTAAGCAGAGGAAAAATAACTCCTTGTTTGAACAACCTGATTAATGAAACCTGTACAGTGACCTAGATCACCGGGCTACTGGCGGACATTTGCAAAACCTTTTGTGGTCTTGCTTCCTACCAAGTTGCTTATAGCATATGGGGAAATTTGACCTCTGTACCTTGGCTGTTTTTCAAAAAGTTCTAATATGGGTACAAGAGAGCTTCTGTTCTTTAAGCTTTGCCCACAAATAGACACTCCACGCTTGATTTTCAAGATGAGATCAATGATAAGCAAGAACATCATAGAAACATGTCAGAAAAAAAACACATTGATAAAAACTCGTCCCTCTGCCTTGTGGCTGCTAAAATCCTGGTGGCAGTATTTTTGCTGGAGCTGATAAAGGCGTTACAAGTATGGACGGGTCTTTGAAGGACAGTTACCTAATCACCACTGTTTATGGGGTGCTAGGCTAGAGCACTCGTACCAGAAGGCTGACATCTATTGTGAAGTTTATGGTCTCCGTGACTTTTACTACTGTAAACGCCTGGGATGGCTATAAATTGATGTCAACATTAAAGGCCAGATCCTTTAGAGCAAAATATTAATCCACTAATCTATTATGGGTGGCCGGCTTTGAAATATAAACTTTGCAGTCCCAGACCATTAGGTGTTTTCGCCCCCTTGTGGAATTTATTTAGAAGGTCAAAGGAAAGCCATTTGCTCAAGAGGGATTTTTTTGTTGTTTTATCGTTTGTTTAGCATTTCTGAATGCTCCGTTTTCCTTCTTGAAGCAAACAGCACATATTTGAGCAACAAAATTTTTAGCAAAGAAGGTTCCAAAGTAAACCCCTTTATGCAAGCGAGAGTATTTTACTTACTTAAGACCTTAACTTACGATGAAACGTACATAATGGAGATTTGCCTCACATTTCAAAATAGGCATTGGTTAAGGGATTTTGTTATAAAAGTATAATGAGCAATGCTTTAGCCTGTCGGTTAAAGCTGATACTCTGCACCCTCACAACAGAGCATCGACTGGGGACAAGCGCAAATAACAATGCGTCCGGTGGTAAGGGTTTGGAAAGGTGGAGGGAACTATCTAGGAATGCAGAATGAAGTTATCTGTGTTGGAATGTGATCAAGCCACCGGCTCTAATCTTGTGAAAGGGCCACAGGATGTTTAATGAGAATGAGTGTTGCTGTCTAATTGATTTAGTAAAACTTACTTTAAAATAAGCTTGGCAGATAACATTGTCTCCAAAAAATAAATAAATTTAGAATTCAAGGAATTTAGGACCCAAGCCATTTGCAATTTTCTCCCCTCCAACTGGATTGTTTTGCTAGCTCAAAAGAGGTGTTACAAAGCTTCAGAGATGGTATTTATCATCTCGGTCCTGTACCACTATCTTCAGAATCAGAGCTCCCAGGCAGGTTGAAGCAAGAACAAGAGGTAGCACATCAAGTGACTTAGCCAATAAGCCCCTATTATCATGTGTTATGTTTGTCTTTTCCCCCCCAGAATAGAAGAAACAATGCCAATGTCGAATTTTAATTGCCATGGACTGGCTTAAATTACTTGACCTATTTTTAACCAGTGAGGAGAGAAATGATTCTGTTTTTCCTGGTAGCAATACTTCTAATTTAAATTGGAAAAAGAAATATAAGGACATTTCTCTTTCAAATACTGTACTGCTCATAGAGAGTTGTAGTTGGCTTTATAGTAAATCAGACTCACACACATTTTTGAAAAATTTCAAGACACCCGAAATAAAGAACTTTTCCCCCTCGCTGGAGAACTTAAATTCATAAGGAATGCTAAATAATGAACTGAAAATATTCTAAGATGCTGGTGTGAATTCCCACAGTATTTTGCTATTTATGAACATGATTAAAGAAAGGCCAAGAGCAATTGGGGTCTACTGTGTTGAGGATCTGAATCCATGTTGGTCCTTGGGAAAAAGAATATCAACCAACAACTTCCATTCGATCTCAGACAAAGAATGGCTCTTTGTTCAGTGCCTGGATCCTTATCAGCTACTTCTTTCCCCGAGAGATGAGCGCTGAAGTTGTCGGAGCCAGCCCCAGGAGCCAGTTGGGGGTGCTTTTGGAGAATTCTGCTTGCCTACACCAAGACATGCAGAGTGAACTAAAGCAGACACAAGGCAAACGATGAGTATGATTACTAGCTTTATATGTTGTTGGTTTTCATTAGGCTGAACTAATCTGAAAGATTAGTGAGGCAGGGAACAACGTAGGTGAGGACAGTGGTTCACAGGATTCTTGGAATTTTCCCGTGGTGTCACCACTGTGCTCCACCCTGAAATCCTTCCCCTTCTTCCCTCTACAGTGGAGCGGTTCCTTGATCACATTTCAGGTTGTTGCCTAGCAAAACAGACAAGGGATTCTGGCTCCAAAGGGGCTTGTGGCCAGCCCAGGTTACTGTGGTCTGCCTTGCAGGAGATATGCAAATAGGCCAGTGGCTTTTGAAAAGTTAATAGTGCTGAAGAATCCTGTTGGTCTGTTCTTGAAAGCGGGGTGGGCAATGAGATTTAGGCTTGAGTAAAAGTCAAACTGTCATGAAACCAGAAAAAAGTCGTCAGAGGACAACCAACTGCAGGGTGTGATATTATTTTATGAACGCTTGTAGGGGACAGGATGCTAGAGTGGAGGAAATGTGATCGGGGCTATTGAAGACTTTTCTCTTTCTGTCTCCCTAGGGACGGATAGAAAATTTGGCCTTGAGGTTTCTTTAACTAGTTTGAAAACAGAGCTTTTTAAATTTCTGGTAACCCACCTTTTTGTTGTTGTTGTTCCCCCTTTGCTTCATGACAATATTGCCTTGCTGACAAACATAGCATTTAATTGTGCATAAAAATCTGTAGGCCACCTTGTAAATATTGTCCTGTTATATTTACTTTGGATAACTCTTTGAAGGAAGATCTTGGATGCCAAATGATGGCTAGCTCCATATTTCTTCCTTTGATCTTATGTGTGTGCAAATATATGGACGATGGAGCCAGTAAGTGAAAAGTGATTGAACTGGCATGCCCCTAATATAAACCTAAAATAAATATTTAAATGTTTCTTAGATCCTGTCTGCCACCATGCTTAGGGCAAAGATTCTCAGCTAGATGGGGCGCCCCTCTAGGAGGCAGATCAGAATGGGGAGAAGGTGTAGAGCAGTAACTTAAAAAAAATTTTTCCACACTATTACGTCTTTGGAAAAATGTTTTAAATGCATATTATTTCAGTAGGACTTTTTAAAAATCTCCACCAATAGGGCATGGACTTTAAACTGGTGAGAAACACTGTTTAGGCTACATGATTTTTACCAAATCAGAGAAATTCACCTTTCAGCCAGCATTACTTAACAAATCATTCTGTTAGCTTTCTGTGACTGAGCTGACTTTGCTGAGCACCTACTATGTGACAAGCATGGTGATGGGCACTTTAGGTGCAGAATCTTCGTTGATCCTCACAATATTCCTACAAGGTTCATGTCATTATTCCAATATTAGATAAGGAACTGTTATTTGGAGAGGAAGTAAACTGCTCAAGGGCAATAGAGCAGGTAGGAGGCTGAGTAAGGTTTCTCCAGACCTCCCTTCTAATACATAACACTACCGTTCTAAACCAAATTACTCTTATTCTTGGATGTCATGATTGTAAGCTCATCAGTCAATTGAGTAATGTGCTTCCGGCGGGGGTGGGGGAGGCACTACATTATTATACACAAATAATAAAGTATACTAACACAACTGTGACATGGAGCTATTTGCATCATAACATACGATTTCTTTTTGGGATTCACTACATTTGGGTCTACACTTCTCACACCTAGTCTAAAGATTCTTTTAAATTTAAGTTTGGCCCAGACAGTGCAGGAGTAGCGGAGGGGGTGAGTCTGCCTAATTCCTTCTTAACAGCTTCACCTGGTTCACACTTCAAGCCAAATGAAATAGTACCAGTGATTACATTTTGATTTTGTTTTTTATTTCTTAATTGAATTACATATTGCTGGATAGTAAGGTGTCTTTCACAAATTAAGGGAACACCTTAGCTTTGTCAATTTCATAACCTATTAAATCAGAATGTCAAGGGCTAAATTCTTCCATGTAAACAGAACCACCTCAACACTTGGCACACTGCCTAGAAGCAACTATGATTTAACATTGTTCGTAAGCGTCAGGCTAATTTCAGAATATCAGCATGCAAAAAATAGATACATCTCAAAATAAAGAAGATATAGCATTTAGTTACTTTACACTTAAATAAGCTTCCTCAATCTATCTAAACTTTCTTGATGGAGGTATAAGCCCATTTCCTCTTGCTTCGGTCTTCTATGGAAACAGAAAACTTTTCCATTAATAATTGTAGTAAAAAGAATAGTACAGCAGGAATAAAAACCATGGGTCGTAGCCTCAACTCCAACCAAATAGCTGGGTAACTTAATCACTGTTGGCTCAAGTTTCTCCAACTTGAGATATCTCCAAAATGAAGATATATGTTTAATTAATATATCCTGCATTCAAATCCTCGAGAAGGAAGCATAAACCCATTCCTATCATTTTCTTCCTCTGGAAGACTGCAGTTGAACCCCTTCAAAATCTTTACATCATTTCTTGCCATTCTTTTTCCAAGATAAATGTGAGTCTGGGGATGTGTTGCCTGTCAGGTCAACTTCTCAATGGTTGGAATCATCTCTATAAATATCCCCCTTCATTGCTATAATAAACACTAGAGTTGGCTACTAGGATTTCTCAATCTGCAAGCAAATACCAAAAAAAATTGCCACTTGCAAAGATACAGGTGACTATGTAACATTCTTGGCTAATGCAGTTGTTGAAGTATATATATAATGTATTGAAAATAATTTGATCAATTCTTCATTCAGGTTCTGCTCTATTTTCTTATGGATTAATTTCATTTTTGAACTTCATAAATATCAGATGCAGAATAAATATTTGGGCTCTCTTTTCTTCAAACAACTTCCTGGACCATCATCATCATTATCACTGTTATTGTTTATTTTCTGGAAAAGACAATCCTACATATAAGGCTAAAGTACAGGAACCTAGCAGGTGCTAAATACTGTGAGTTTTCAAGCAGGTAAGAGGTACACATCTATGCCCTTTTATTTCTTTTTCCCCAACTTCCCAACACATACAGTCTCTTTCTGTTTTATACCACACATCCTCCAGTTTGGGGGAATCAGTTATTTAGCTAGATGATGACAAATAGAGTCATTGGAAATAGTTATACAGAGGAAACTGTTCACTATAATACATAACTACCCAAGGAATAATTACTGACTGACATGAAAAGGGGAAGTAGCTAAAGAACCATGACCAACTATTACAATAAAATATTTGTTCCTTTCACTACTTGGCCACTAGGTGTAGCTGAAGGTCCATAAGTTCATATTTACACTTCAGTCACCTACTAGATTGTCGCAAGCTTAAAGAACTTGCCTCCTGCCCCTGTTGTTTGTTTTATTTATTAAAATGTAAGACGTTCCATGTGATCTACTATAACTCAAAATTAAAGATAAGCTGATGGCACCTCAACACACTCTGCCCAGACACCATTGCTCACTACAGTCTGATAGAAATTAGAAAAGGATGAAAGGTATCTTTGAACAGCTCTCCACTCCCCACCATCCCACTTTTCTCTCCTTCCTTTTCCAAAGTGCTCTCACCCTGCCTTCTGTTCACTCAGGTACCAGTGGCTCAATTTTCTGCCGTACTGGGAACTTTTATATCTTAGGAGAGAAACTCTGGAGAGAGTAAACATTTAAACTGAAGGAGTAAGTTTTGAATGGTAGGTTTTTGTGCACCAGTCCAAAAGCGATTTGAAGGTTGCTAGGTAAAGCTTTCTCTGTCTTTCTCTGACCCTTAAATCATTCCCTTCTCCTGTTTCTCCTCTTATCTCTCAAGCCAGTCCAGTTTGATGTCTTATATTAAGCCCTTTGCTCTTCCCTTAATTATTAATATTCACCAGACTTCTCACCTCACCCTACTTGCTAATTCCATAAATTCCTAAAGGTTCTGATGCCATCAGAAAGGGTTCTAATACTGAGGATTCCAATACCTGGATCTTCAGCCCCAGCCTCCTTCCCACATTCTGCCTGCTACTGAAACACATGAACACACACATACACGCACACACACACACGCACGCACACCCACGATGACTTCTGACAAGTATTTAAGCACATTGTGTCCAAGATTCATTTAGTCCTCTCTCCCTTGCCCCCTATGTTGCATTCCTAGTAATGGAACTACCATTCTTTTAGAGTCACAAGCCAGAAGTCTAGAAATCCTAGATTTCTTCCCCTTTATCCACCTCAGCTCCCATCAATCTAATTGGTCAATATATTCAATAAGTTCTTTGCCCTTGCTGTCCCTCTGCCTGAAATGTGCTCTTCTTCCTGAACATCCCTTTGCTTCTTCAATGACCACATTAATTAAAATGGAAAGCTACTTCCTGTTTTTCCCCATGGCATTCCCTGTCCCTTTAATCCTGCTTAGTTTTTCTCCAGAGCACTCATGGCTGTTTTCAAATCAATCTATAAAGTCCTAGACACTCATCTCATCAAAAGGTGGATTCCCTGAACCTACTACATAGCTTCAGAGGCTGAGTCGGAAAATACCATATAGTTTCCTTCTAGTTCTCTTGGGACACTTGCCCTTGGAGCCCTGAGCTGCAATATAAGAAGCCCAACTATCCTGAGGCTGCCATACATGAGGAAGTCAGACCACTTAGAAAAGCCATGTATAGGTGCATCTACCAACATGCTCCTACCTGATAGCCAGTAACAACCTCCAGTGTGAGTGAAGATGCCTCCACGTGCTTCTACTCTCCAGCACTGAGTTGCCCTTAGCTGTTAAGTCTTTCCAGCAGAAGCCCCAGACATTAGACATTATAGAGCAGAGACAAACCATGCTCCTGGTACCCTTTCTGAATTCCTGTCCCACAGAATCCATGAGCATCATAAAATGGAGAGTTTTGGGGTGATTTGATAAATAGCTATCATAACTGAATAGCACTTATCACTATCTCACATAACACATAATTTACTTATTCAAATTATTTCCTGATTCTGTCCCTATTTTAAGTTATGAGCCCTTTGAGGATAGGAATTTTTGTCTATGTTGTTCATTATACCCAAAATAATACTGGTATATGGTAGGTAGTTAATAAATATTTGTTGAATAAATGAATGAGTCGATGAATGAATGAATTCATTTCACCTTTGTTGTATCATCCTCCTCTCCACCCGCCCCCATTGCCTTAGTTCAGGCTCTATTTCTTACTTAGACCACAATAACCTCCTATCTGGTCTCACTTCCTCCGATTTTACCTCTTACCATCCAAGCTTCTTGCTTCAGGAAAAGTTATTCTAAGACACAGATTTGATCTTATTACTCAGGCCAACTGAAATGGTTCATCTAAGCAGTCATGTTCATATCATAATGACCCTGTCTTCCAATGACATGAATGATTGGACCACAGGCAAGTAGCTGCCCAAAGGCTAGTACATCGGCTGGCCAGGAAAATTCCAACCAAGAGACAGAGAAACTGTAGTCAGATCACAGTGGTATTTAAATTGAATCATCTTGAGGTGAGTCCAGGATGTCCTTTTGGGGTCATATACACATATTGAAGACCAGATAAACTAGCTTGCAGAAGTCCACAGGAGAAGAATACTGGGTCAGAACAAAGCAATACTAAGAGACCATATGACCCCAAATAAAGAGGGAAAGAGAAGATACATCTGTCCCCAACAGATTTCTAATTCCTCAATTCAGTGTCCATGACACCCACCTGTGCGTTGTTCCCATGAGATATCCCCAGACTTTTCTTTATTTGCTCTAACTTGAGTGATTTAGAGAGGAACACCTATGTTATTACTCTATGCTCTTGTATATGTTGCTCCCTCTGCCTGGAAGGCTCTCCTCATCTTCCTCCCCTTACTGAAGTATCCTTCAAAATCCATTTCAAGTGTCTTCTTCTCCAAAAGACCTTTTCATATGACTCTCTACTTTGTGACACCCTTATACATTGTAGATATCTCTATTTATTTGTATTTATCACACAGTACTACAATTATTTCATAATAAGCTCCTCCTTTACACTTTGCAGTTAGAGTAGTCCCACTTTATCTGTGGTTTCACTATCCATGTTTTCAGTTACCTACTGTCAATATGGTCCTGGAATAGATGATGATATGCCAAAAGGTCAACAGGAGCCTAACACTAAGTTATAATGTCTACATCATTCACCTCACTGCATCTCGTCACATAGGCATTTTATCATTTCACATCATCGAGAAAGGAAGAAGGGTGGGTATAGTACAATAAGATATTTTGAGACAGAGACTACACTCATGTAACTTTTATTACAGTATATGGTCATAACTGTTCTTTTTTATTAGTAGTTATTGTTGTTAATCTGCTACTGTGCCTAATTTGTAAATTGAACCTCATCATAGGTATGTACATATAGGAAAAAACATAGTATATTTGGGTCCAGTACTATTTGTGGTTTCAGGCATCTACTGGGGGTCTTGGAACATATCCCCCATAGATGGGGGGGACTACTGTGTATATATCAAGAAATATGCAGCTACAAGTAACAGAAACCCTGATTTTGGCTTAAACCATAAGGAGATGTATTAGCCATCCTAAGTCAATGGAAGGAAAAGCTCTGAGGTTGGTTAATTCACTAATTCAACAATGTCAACAGGGACTTGTGTTCTTATCTTTCTAATTGGCTATCCTCCATGTTGGCCTCACCTTAGACTGGTGACAGGTAGCATTAGCAGAGCATATGTGACATAAAGACCCAACAATGTCCAAAAGAAAAGTCCTCCTCCTTCTGTGGAAGAGAAAATTTTTCAGAGAAAACTTCATTCCCCTGTGTATCATATCACATAGCCTTTTCTTAACCAACCACTGGGATTGGTTTTACCATGGGATGGAAGTGACACAGTTGACTTAAATTAATCACCTGGGAGTAGAGTAGATAGATATTGAACCAGCAACTCTAACACTAGAAGAACTCAAAGCTAAGCTGATCCTTTCTAAAATTGAAGGCAGAGTTTTTTTGTTGGGTTTTTTTTTTGGTTTTTCTTTTTTTCTTTTTTTTTCTTTTTTTTTTTTTTTGCTGGAACTGAACAGGACTATTTTTATTTTATTTTTTATTTTTTTAAAGATTTTATTTATTTATTTGACAGAGACAGCCAGAGAGAGAGGGAACACAGCAGGGGAGTGGGAGAGAAGAAGCAGGCTCCCAGCAGAAGAACCTGATGTGGGGCTCGATCCCAGAACGCTGGGATCACGCCCTGAGCCGAAGGCAGACGCTTATGACTGCGCCACCCAGGCGCCCCGAACAGGACTATTTTTAAAGTTGTTACATTTTCAAATAGGTCTCCTTCATATAATAAAGATATATAGCCAACAAAATTATATTGTAAATCACTCAGAGTAGATTTATTTGATAAAGGTGGAAATGCCTTCTATAAAATGTTATTTGTTAATATAAATAAATATCCTCTTAAAAAGTAGATAATCATTATGTCTTCATTTCTAGCCCTTAAAAATCCTGTTGTTAATATGATTAATAAACAATTTCTCTGAACCAACAAAATCATGTACATGTTGGCAGGTGATTAATCTCAGTTCAAAATGAATGGAACCTAATATTTATGAACAGTTTACTGATAGCTAGCTACGTGGCCTATTTCCATGATTAGATACACCGGCCCATACGCCAAAGCCAAAAAGAAAATAACATTAGTCTAGTAAGACTGAAACAAGGCGATAAGGAAAATCTAATACATGACATCTTTTGTTCTATCCACTCATTGCTTGCCCTACCCTTCCACAAAATGCCCCTTTCTGCATTCCAGTCATGTCCATCCACTCGAGAACTCCCATGATCTTACTTGGCCCCAGTGACTGGTTAGGGCTACCCAGGTAGACTTCACTGAACCAGTCATCATACCTTATCTTCCGGGTTGCAGCTAATTTGTCCACAGATAACACTTGAACCAGTAAAAACCTCTCCCAGGAAGTTTTTCACTTCGCAATAGAGAGATCAAGTTTTAATCCCTTTAGAGTGATGAAACTGAGCCTGGA